>NC_087205.1:16279433-16294433 GCF_015104395.2 Macrobrachium nipponense | reverse complement strand
TTACAATAAAAAAATAATTTAAAAAATGGGGCTGGTATAAGGATGTTTGTGCTGCTGTCCATATTAAAATGATAGTTTCTTTAAATTCAGAATAGTTTACCATGATCGACAAAAGAGGGAAGTCCATTTTCATTAGTAGCAATAACAATGAAACTAATAAAATTCTCAGAATAGGATGTCCCATTAAAGTGGATTACATTTCGTTTTCAGAGTGAATTATGATCTACGTTTATTGATCATTATTTTAATGTATATAGTATTTCATTGAGGCAATTACTGCGAGCATTCAGTTACAGGAATAATACAGTAAAAGATTAATTTTGAACTCGGTACTTACCGATTTTCACGTATATGAGAAATTTTTCTCAAATTTGAAAGATAGCTGCGGAATCAACGTTATTTATATGTAGTAAAAAAATGTACGCTAATTGTTCCCATCTGCAAGAATAACATTCAAGAAATGCATAGAAGCTGTTTCATATATATATATATATATATATATGTGTGTGTGTGTGTGTGTGTGTGTGAGTGTGTGTGTGTGTGTGTATTATAAGTCAGATACTAATTTTGATCGATAGAACGTTACATTTATATATATATATATATATATATATATATATATATGTATATATATATGTATATATGTATATATATATATATATATATATATATATATATATATATATATATATATATATATAGCTATTTTTGAAACAGGCAGACACGTACCTTTAATCACCTCACTTCAAGAATGACTGAATCAGTGATTGTGATCCGTGAAATGTTAAATCAGCCTTCTAACAATCACTCTGATGAGCGTTTCAATTCCTCCTCTCTATCTCTCTCTCGCTCTTCTTTTTCTTCTTCTTCTTCTCTTGCTTTTATATTATCTTTCCCTGACTGTAATATTGACGAAATACTAAATTATCTCTCTCTCTCTCTCTCTCTCTCTCTCTCTCTCTCTCTCTCTCTCTCTCTCTCTCCTTGTAGGTTTTTATTTTCTTCTCCTTTTGATAGAAACAAGGATGAAAATATCTCTCTCTCTCTCTCTCTCTCTCTCTCTCTCTCTCTCTCTCTCTCTCTCCTTCCTCGGCGTCTTTTTATTATCTTATTTGGACAGATACATGGCTGAAGAAGCTCTCTCTCTCTCTCCTCTCTCTCTCCTCTCTCTCTCTCTCTCTCTCTCTCTCTCTCTCTCTCTCCCCTTTTATCCTTGCCTTACATTTCCCTCCCTTTTTTTTTCAGGTGCAAGATGAGGATGGTCATTTTTCAATGGAAAGAGGGAGGATATATTAACTGATCGAAGTGGATGAAGAAGATAATTCACGTGGAGGGCCGTTGTATGTTGGGGGGAGGGGTGGGGAAATTTATGTGGGGGGAAATCGAGAAAAATGGGCGAAATAAATTCGCGTTGAGATTTCGCGGAAGGTTTTTCGGTGTTTTCGTCATTTTTCACGCAGCTGACGAAGAGAAGGCGTGCCGGGAGATTTGTCAGGAGGAAGGAGATAACTTTATATGTATATATATATATATATATATATATATATATAGATATATATATATATATATATATATATATGCAATAAGCTACAAATGTCCTTTAATATCTAGTTCGCTCTACCTGGGATTAATATATTTTCATATATATTGACCGAAGGGAATATTTTAGTCGCCCATGAGCCGAAGAATTTGTTATGGACTAAAAAAAGTCCCTTTCGGTTAACATATATGAAAATATATTAATTCCGAGGTAGAGCGAATTAGATTTTAAAGGAAATTTGTAGCTTAATGCGTATACATATGAATCACGGTAATGTGATATGACTCATATATATATATATATAAGTATATAGGTAACGTATATTCCGATCATACACAACACATACATATATGTGTATATATATATATATATATATATATATATATATATATATATATATATATATATTTATATGTATATATATATATTGTGTGTATTATCTGATATGCGTTACCTTCATACATTTTTCAAAATATTATTCTATTTACAGTAGAGGTTTAGAATATCCAGGAGTTGTATGTAATCTAAACTTCTATTACAATTGAGATCTAAATAAAGTCATTGTCCGGGCGACAAATGAAATGGAATAGAGGCGACCGTTAAAGAAAATTCTAAAAATTATAAAGAAATAATTAATAGAGATAAAGAGAAAAGCACGATCCGAGTAATCTGAAGTTTGTAGTAGTAGATGTCGCTGATCGCGTTAATCCTCGAATCTCAGTTGGGGAGGAAATAGATGAGGAGGAGGAGAAGGCGAGAACGTCCTGCAGGTTTATTGATAAGGAAAAGGGGTTGTCGTCCAGAGAGAACTTCAAAAGGCCGAATAGGAAATGGATGACAAGGGACAAAAGAAGGGGATAAATGCTGAATGGAATGAGAATTTCTTCTCCCCTACAATCCCGTGAAGGGATAGTGCCATCAGTGCACCTCATGCCTTGCAATGTAGGCAATTATTTTAAGTTCTTAGCAGCTACCCTTCGGCCTCTAGCTGCGGCACCTTTCATTCCGTTTACTGTACTTCCGTTCATATTATCTTTCCTCCATCTTACTTTCTACCTTCACATCACAACTGCTTCACAACTCCGAGGTTTTCCTCCTGTTACACCTTTCAAACGTCTTTATTACCAATATCCCTTTTAGAGTTGAATGACCTCATGGGTCCCAGTGCTGGACTTTTGCGTAAATTTTATATTCCATTCCTTGACTCCCCCGACAGGGTTTCAACGCAGACGTTATAGATTTCCTTTGTTTGATCAATTATGAAATAATAATAATAATAATAATAATAATTTCTGTTATTATAAGGATGCTGACAAGCATTTTGAGAGTATTATCAAGCGGTACTTGGCCTCTGCTGATTCCCGAGCAGACGATCTCCAAGATCATTCTTTCTTATTGCCGAGACTTCGTAGTAACTATTTTCTCCCGACAATAAACACGAACGCCCCATGGCAGCTATTTTTAGTTTGAAGGTCACCCTCATTCATAGTGCAAATGGGAGGTTTTCCTCCTGATACACCTTTCAAATGTTTTACTGTCAATTTCCATTTCAGCGATGAATGACCTCATAGGTCCCAGTGCTTGGCCTTTGACCTAAGTCATATAATCAACTCAACTAATCTTGCTGTCATCTGAAATTGCTCTTATTGAACAGTTAAGAGGGTGAATATGATGTCTCTGCCCTTTATATTTTAAAAATTTTGGACAAATTAGTGTTGCAGAATCATCTAAATTAGGTCTGTGGATTAAATCTTTTGTCAGTACTTCAACAATATTAGGAAAATAAAACGGCAAATACACAGTGACATGAAACGTGCAGAGAGAACGGGATGATTACTTCCCGTCCTTCAAGTCTATGTATCACGATCTCCTACCCCGTAGGAAGGTTAGTGCCGTCAGTGTGCATCATGCGGTGCACTGTAGGCATTACTTAAAGTTCTTTGCAGCGTGCCTTTGGCCCTTAGCTGCAACCACTTTCGTTTCTTTTACCGTACCTTCTTTCATATTCTCTTTCTTCATCTTACTTTCCACCCTCTCCTAACACTTGATTCATAGTGGGACTTCTTTGAGGTTTTCCTCCTGTTACACCTCTTAAACCTTTCAGCACTGTCAATTTCCATTTCAGCCCTGAATGACCTCATAGGTCCCAGTGCCTGGCCTAGATTCTATATTCAAGTCAGTCATGATCTCCCTTTGTACTAAGTTTGTCCGAAGTATCTTGAATTGTGTAAGAGGTGTTGTGAAGACATGACTGAGTGTAACAGACACATTGACGACGCACATCGTACAGGGTGAGTGGAAGACTGTCGATCCTCTGAATTTGTGGCGAGAAATAATCTATAATGATAAAATCCCAGTGGATCTTTCTTGTTAGTCCTGCCTCGGGTAACAGTAGAGGAGATATGGTGCAGTCAAACACACCCTTGAAAACCGGTCTGTCCGTCCTGCAAACGCGTTTGTCCGCCTCGGTGGAGACGGAGTAGTTAAGGGATGGGAGGGTAGGGGAGACAGCAATGCCGAATTCCAGTGCCAGAGCAGTACCAGTTTTTTTTTTTTTTTTTTTTTTTTTTTTTTTTTTTTTTGTTTTTTTTTTTTTTTTTTTTTTTTTTTTTTTTTTTTTTTTTATACGAGAAACCCCGTTCATTTAATGACGATGAGTTCCAGAGAAAAGCGAGACAGTATTATCAACTACAAAATCCTTTTGGACCCCCTACAAAAATCATCTCCTCAAGACCAACAATGATCATTCTTTCGTGGTATGAATCAGACAGTCAGGCAAGACAAGGAAGAGCGCTTAGAAGATTTGATACAGCCAAAGTGGAGATCTCTCAGCTGAACCTAAGTAGGCAAACATTAGAGAGAAAAATAAGTTGCTAGTTCTGAAAGAGTCCTCTCTCTCTCTCTCTCTCTCTCTCTCTCTCTCTCTCTCTCTCTCTCTCTCCTAGTTCTTTCCCTGACTAATATTGTTGAAAGGCCTCTCTCTCTCTCTCTCTCTCTCTCTCTCTCTCTCTCTCTCTCTCTCTCTCTCTCTCTCTCCTTGGAGTTTTTATTATCATCTCATTTTAACAGATACAAGGATGAAAAAGATTCTCTCTCTCTCTCTCTCTCTCTCTCTCTCTCTCTCTCTCTCTCCTTGGAGTTTTTACTATCATCTCATTTTAACAGATACAAGTGTGAAAAAGATTCTCTCTCTCTCTCTCTCTCTCTCTCTGTTTGTGTGTGCGTGTGTGTGTTTTCATCTTCTCTTACTTTTAGTTATTCTTTCCACGACTGTCATATTGATAAAAGACCAAACTCTCTCTCTCTCTCTCTCTCTCTCTCTCTCTCTCTCTCTCTCTCTCTCTCTCTCTCTCCTTCTATTCTCCCTTGAGCACCGGCGTTCTATCATCTAAGTGAGCGAGAGGTCACAAGTGGTTTATTGAAACCAAAAGGGGCTTCTCAAGGACCTTTCGAGCTGAACTAATTTTCGATAGACGTAAAGAATGGATTTTGGAACCTGCCTCCACTGTTGCAGTTTTTGTATGGTTACGTATAAAGAATACATAAGGGCACTATATATAATATATATATATATATATATATATATTATATATATATATATATATATATATATATATATAATCTATATATATATAAAAAAAAAAGCAGAATCTTTCAACATGACAGGCAAGGTTATAATAAGCGACTGAAACACGTAAAATATGCAAACTTCGGATCTGCTTTCAATTTTCAACAAATTCTCGAAAATCTTACGGGATATTTTGAATGCCAGACGCTTCTGGCACATAAACTCATGCCAGGGCTTTGAAACTTACCCCAGGCCGCGGATGTCTGATGCCAAAATTAGATTTAATGTCCACTTGCCGATTCATTATTACCCTATTTATTCAGTGAATTGGTTAAAAATTTAATAGTATTTCAAATTTAGCTTATTCTCTTTCATCTTAATCGTCCTTCATTTTCTTTGGCTTAAAAACTTATGAGGAGGAGGAGGAGGAGGATGATGATGATGATGATGATTATTATTATTATCAATATTATTATATTATTATTATTATTATTATTGAAATACAATAGCTGTTTCAACTTTGAACGGCATTTAATTTATATAGAATCTTCTCAATTCTTCTTATTATCTTTTTCTCGTCAGCATGTAGCTGGTTTATTAAGTTTCCTAAGGACATGTAAAGATTTTCATTTGTCTTAGGTTTATTTCCTCTAACGTGTCGACAGCGCACAGGCAGTCATCTGAGAGTTTTACAGTACAGTGAATTAAGATACAGTTTACAAGTATTTATAGCATGCAAGGTCGTGTACAATCGGTGGGCGGGTCGGTGGGAACGGATTTTAATTGGTCGTTGGATGGAAACGAAATCTCCCCCTGAGGCGTTTCTGAACCTGCGTAGTTTGGACGGGGTTATTAGCGTCGGTTGGGTGTTGTTTGGGGTACCCACCTCTTGGGCGGCAGGCTGTACAATTGATATATCTTCCGCTCGTTCTCTTCCCGCTTTCTCTCTCTACTTCTTCCGCTCTTTCTCTCTCTCTTGCTCTCTCTCTTTCTCTTTCTGCAAGTTTCCTTCTTCTCTCTCTCTCTCTCTCTCGTCGCTCCTTCTAACGCTCTCTCTTTCTCTCTCTGCCTGCTCATCCTCACTCTCTCTTTCTTTCTCTCTTTCTCTCTCTGTTTGCTCCTCTCTCATCTCTCTCTCTCTCTCTCTCTCGAATCTCTACAATCTCTCTCTCGAATCTCTGTCTCCCCCCCTCGATCTCTCTCTCTCTCGTGTCTCTCCCCCATCGATCCTTCCTCTCTCTCATGTGGGATGTATACGTAGTCGGTTGGTTTCTTGCGCCATTTCTTCTATGATGGTGGGGAGAAACTCTGTTTCTTTTACCGTGTTGATAGTCGGTTTTTTTCTCTAATATATGTAAAGCTTCAAGATAACGTAGGCGTTTTCGGCGGTCCGGTGCATGGTCAATAATTTCTATGTTCTTTATAAGATCAGCTCTTTCTGGTCTCCTGTTGTGTTTTTCCCTAGAGTGAATGAAACAAAATGGCCCCTTCTTGAAGATGACACGAGAGACGCTTGGAGAGTCTGGTAGTGGTCATCCCGATATAAGAATGGTGGCATCCATCCACCGAGCATGTGAAATTCGTAGATGACACTCCTTCTCTTCAAAGACGTTTCTGGGGGCGCCGGGTTGTTTCTAAGAAGCAGCTGGCTGGTTTTCATGCTTTTGTAATAAATTATGAGGCTATTTTATCACTTTCTGTAGTGGGGGAGACATTATTTTCTTATAGCCTTTTCATCTTCCAAATATTTGTGGTGCATATGATTTTTATATAAAATATTTTTATAGCTCCACTTTGGTCGTTAGTTACGGTCGTTTCTTTCTTGGTGCATTATTTATGGAGTCCCTCGTTTGGCGTTCGACCATACGGTTTGAAAAGTTATTATTAATGAGAACATGTGTAGACCTTTCGATTTCCCCTGGTGGTTTCTCTCCATGTGGAACATGTGTAAGGGCGCGCGGACGAAGGCCTCTACCACCGACTTTATATACCTGTTGGGGCACTCGAGGAAGCCCTAAAATCCCCATCCGTGAAATATGTACCAAGGCACCATTCACGAACCATAGCCAGAGGACTCTTTATTGCCAGATTGACGCGTGGCAAATGGGGGATCCCATTAGGGGTTCTATTTGCCACTTCTACATGAGTGTCGTCGAAGAAAGAGTTTTCAATAAGATCCCCTGTCCTCCCAATACTACCGCTACATAGACGACACCTTCATAAAAGTTAACAGAGAAGAGGACCTTGAAACTTTAAGAAACACCTTCGAAGAATGCTCCGTCCTCCACTTCACGTGTGGAACGCAGCGTTGACGGTGCCCTACCCTTCCTGACGTTCGGGTACAGCAGACCCCTACGGGATACACCACCACGGTTTACAAGAAACCCACAAACCCGGGTCTATGCCTTAATGGTCTAGCGAGTGCCCAGACAGGTATAAAAGATCGGTGGTAGAGGCCTTCGTCCGCCGCGCCCTTACACACTGTTCCACATGGAGAGAAACCACCAGGGAAATCGAAAGGTCTACACAAGTTCTCATTAATAATAACTTTTCAAACCGTATGGTCGAACGCCAAACGAGGGACTCCATAAATAAATGGCACAAGAAAGAACGACCGTAACTAACGACCAAAGTGGAGCTATAAAAATATTTTATTTTATAAAAATCATATGCACCACAAATATTTGGAAGATGAAAAGGCTATAAGGAAAATAATGTCTCCCCCACTACAGAAAGTGATAAAATTAGCCTCATAATTTATTACAAAAGCATGAAAACCAGCCAGACTGCTTCTTAGAAACAACCCGGCGCCCCCAGAAACGTCTTTGAAGAGAAGAGTGTCATCTACGAATTCACATGCTCGGTGGATGGATGCCACCATTCTTATATCGGGATGACCACTACCAGACTCTCCAAGCGTCTCTCGTGTCATCTTCAAGAAGGGGCCATTTTCATTCACTATAGGGAAAAACAAAAACAACAGGAGACCAGCAAGAGCTGAGCTTATAAAGAACATAGAAATTATTGACCATGCACCGGACCGAAAACGCCTACGTTATCTTGAAGCTTTACATATATTAGAGAAAAAACCGACTATCAACACGGTAAAAGAAACAGAGTTTCTCCCCACCATCATAAGAAGAAATGGCGCAAGAAACCAACCGACTACGTATACATCCACGAGAGAGAGAGGAGAGATCGAGGGGGGGGGGAGAGACAGGAGAGAGAGAGAGAGAGAGAGAGAGATCGAGGGGGGAGAGAGAGAGAGAGAGAGAGAGAGAAAGAGAGAGAGAGGAGCAAACAGAGAGAGAAAGAGAAAGAGAAAGAGAGAGAGGAGCAGGCAGAGAGAGAAAGAGAGAGCGTTAGAAGGAGCGAACAGAGAGAGAGAGAGAGAGAGAGGAACTTGCAGAAAGAGAAAGAGAGAGAGCAGAGAGAGAGAAAGAGCGGAAGAAGTAGAGAGAGAAACGCGGGAGAGAACGAGCGGAAGATATATCAATTGTACAGCCTGCCGCCCAAGAGGTGGGTACCCCAAACAACACCCAACCGACGCTAATAACCCGTCCAAACTACGCAGGTCAGAACGCCTCAGGGGGAGATTTCGTTTCCATCCAACGACCAATTAAAATCCGTCCCACCGACCCGCCACGATTGTACACGACCTTGCATGCTATAAATACTTGTAAACTGTATCTTAATTCACTGTAACTGTAAACTCTCATAGATGACTGCCTGTTAGCGCTGTTCGACACGTTAGAGCGAATAAAACCTAAGAAACAAATGAAAATCTTTACATGTCCTTAGGAAACTTAATACACCAGCTACATGCTGACGAGAAAAAGATGATAAGAAGAATTGAGAAGATTCTATATAAATTAAATGCCGTTGAAACAGCTATTGTATTCAATGCTACTGCCCTCAGAGAAGGCCTCCTTCCTTATTATTATTATATTATTATTATTATTATTATTATTATTATTATTATTATTATTATTATTATTATTATTATCAATTATTATTATTATTATTATTATTATTTCAAAACAAATATCCTCAGAATAGAACCACCACTTGTGAAGAAAGTAAAAGCTGTTCAACAAGAAGAATAACATTTAAATGAAGGCAAAATGAGATACTCAATAAATCATTTAGACAAGGACTTCATAAAAAGAGAAAAATCTGAATCATAAGTTATTCAACAGTACGCCTATTTCCCACCCACATAAATATTCCGTTCCCTCTGCATTTTTCTCAGCTCCCGGCAATTCACCTTTGTTTTGTAATTGCCCTTTGTCAGGTAGAGAGAGAGAGACTCCTCCCATATATCATCTGTTTTTCCCCCCAGCGTAACTCATCCAGTCGTCCCCTTTTGTTTCCGGGGAGAGCGTGACATAGTATGATTTGCTGGCATTAGGTATTACATACCCGGCTGTTTTCCCTTTCTCGAATTGCAGTGCAAACTGGGTCAAATAATACGAATGCACAGAAAGGTTTGGTTTTCCGGGTTTTTCCCTAGACCGCTTTTATTACCCCAGGTAATGAGGCTGCTCGGATGTTTTGCATTCAGCCATGTCAGGTTGTACCATTTTTTTTATTATTATTTTTTTTCTTTCGACAAAATATCTATAGCTTCCTATTTTATGAATTACTATATATCTATATCTATATATATATATAGATATATATATATATATATATTATATATATTTATAAGATATATATATATATATATATATATTTTTTTTTTTTTTTTTTTTTTTTTTTTTTTTAGGGAAGGGTAGACCATTTGTGAGAAAAGGAGACTGGAGGAAGCTAATGTATTCATCGATTCCAGTTTGTCCTTTTTTTTTTCTCTCTCTCTCTCTCTCTCTGTCGACGAAAATCTAAAAACGTTATTTTTATGAATTGCAATTAATTTTTTTTCGGAAAGGTGGACTATTTGGTCAAGAGAAGTTGAGTCTGTTTTGAGAGGCCTCCAGAGCCGAGAGTGAATATGTTGGAAAGGACCTACAGCAAGGATTGAATAGATTTTATGATGGATAAGGATCTAGGATTGAATTGATTTTGAGTTTGAGCTGGCTCCAGGATCTTTCCATTTTCATAAATATGGTCAGATAGGGTTATTTTCATTTTTTTATGTATGCCGTAGGCGGGTATGCCTGAACGCCTTATATTCTTAAGGTTCTTTGCAACGTGTCTTCGACCCTAGCTGCAACCCTTTTCGTTCCTTTTACTGTACCTCCTTTCATATTCTCTTTCTTCCATCTTATTTTCCCCCATCTCATTACAATTGATTGTAGTGCAACTGCGAGGTTTTCCTCCTGTTACACCTCTCAAACCTTTTACTGTCAATTTCCGTTTCAGGGCTGAAAGACCTCATAGGTCCCAGTGCTTGGCCTTTGGCCTTAATTCTATTATTCGATTCAATTCATTATTAAACAGACGCAGAGATCAGTCTTTATGGGGAAACTCGGTCATGTGTATGGCACGAACATCCTTGAATTTCATTGAAAGGGGGGAGTAAAATATAGTAGATTCACATCACCCGTGTATCTGATGTCTAGGTCAGTCCCTTACGACGCTACTGATTCGCTGTTGCTAAACCAATCACAGGGTTGGAAACTCAGTCTCTTACGAGAGTTCACATAGGCAAGATGTATGCTTCACCTCTTCTTAGGGATACTTTTGAAAGACGTATCCCTCAGGAGAGGTGGAACACACATCCTGCCTATGTTAACTCGAGAGAGACTGAGAGTATCCAGCCCTGTGATTGGTTTATCAACAGCCAATCAGGAGCTTCGTAAGGGACTGGCCTAGACAGCATATGCACGGGTCTGCTATAGTCCTCGCCATAAATGTCCTAAATCTTATAACTAAGGCTGAAAGACATAATGATGGAAATGCTCAAGAAAAATTAGCTCTGTAATCTAGAGGCTTTTGTGTATATAAAAAAAAAATTATATAAATTAGTAAAAAAAAAAAAAAAAAAAAAAAAAAAGGAATTAGATTCAAACAGTTCGATTTCACCTCCATTTCCTCTTTCTTTCTCTTCTTCTTATATTTGTATTTTTTTTAATGATGATTTTAATGATTTATTGACTGTTTACATCCTCGAAGCACAGATGGCCATGGTTTCATATTTTTAATTTTATTGAGCTCACTGATATTCATCTCACGAACAAGGCGGATCTTTTGGAAAGAATTTTTATTGTGTCTGAAAAGTGGAGAATTCCGTTTGGCCCATACTTTATTGTTTTAAATTTTACTTGCCAAAAGCCTTATTTTTATGCGATTTTTAAAAAAATTTTGAAATAAAAATCAGTCATCAAAAAGAGGACAAAACTCACAAAAATATTGTATTTGATTTGAAATCTCCTGGATAATCTCCTAAAAATATTGTATTCAAATTGAAGCATTTACAAAATATTTCAATATTTGCATCTTGTAGCGAGAGCAGTCTGATCTCATCTAAACATTCAGTCCTCAAGAAATTCAAATGTTAGATATTCATAAGTTTGAGAAGTATTTATAAGGGGACTTTTATTAAGATAGAGCAAAAAGCTACTTTTACCAAAAATCATTTCATTAAGATGTAACAGGCAGTGGAAAAGCCCAGATAACTTGGTGGAGAGAATCCCCTCAAGGAATTGCCCATTGTGAATTGCACTCCTTTACCTTAGTGGCGTGGTCGGTATGGTGCTGGGAACCTCGTTGGCCGCAAGTTCGATTCTCGGGCTTTCCACTGAGGGGTGAGAGATGTGTATTTCTGGTGATAGAAGTTCACTCTCGACGTGGTTCGGAAGTCACGTAAAGCCGTTGGTTCCGTTGTTAAAAAACCACTGGTTTCATGCAACATAAATACACCATACAAACAAACAGATTGCACTCCTATCATTAAATGAGCCTTAGAAGATCTTTGGCTGTTATAATAGAAAGCCTGACGACTAGAGAGCGGTGTGCAACTAACAATTTTCTTTCTTCAAGGGAACTTTAGCAATACAGGTGATGAGAGACACCTCTTTGTTTGTTGAGGGTTGGTCTTACTTCAGTAATGATTAATTTTATGGTAGTTGCCTCCTGGCCGACAGACATACCCTGTCATTGGAGGGTTTTGGTGGGTAAAACAGCTTAGACAAATTTATTGTGGTCGTGTTGCGAATCATACGATATAGCGTTCTGATTACAAAGCTGAAATAAGACTCATCATAATGAAATTTCAAGCCATTAATAAAGTGCATGTTACAGGATTCGTGTTGCTAATTCGTTCGAGGAAGCTGTTCGTGACTCGAAAAATTCGTAACCGGAATCAACTTTCCCCATTTGAAATAACGTAAAAGCAAATAATTCGTTCAAACCTCGGAAATACTTTATTTTCTTTCATCTCACCTTTCAAAGGAGTTATAATACTAGGTCTACAGTTTTCTGTTATTACTTTAGAGATAGAGATACAGCGAAAAGCGCTGTTTTCCACTACAGTAATATGAACATTGCCATCTGAACAACAAAATAATATAATTAACAAACTAAGAGAGGAGAGTATTGACTGTTATCTTATTTTCCTGTCGCCTCTGAGGAATAAGGTAAACAAGGTGTGAATATGCTGAAAGCAGACGAGAAACTGCTGCTCTTTGGAACGCCCAACCACTGATATGGTTATGCTTACTTGACTGTAGTCCTTACTATATATTATAGGATAATGACCTACTTTCCTTAATTTAGGGGACTTTAGAAAGTGGATCCTATCTGGCACACCAGGAAGGGAATGTTCATCCCGCGCTGCATATGGTAATGGTGAGAATGTTATTTTTAAATTTAGTTGGGATGTTGCTTTGTATTCTCTTAAGGAAAGTGACATTCTTCACTAATTCCCTTGTCAACTTTTATTCCCATAAGTGAATATTCCCTTGTCAACTTTTATTCCCATAAGTGAATACACGTCTATATTTTCCATAATGTGCTTCCATCTTCAATGTTTTTTTCTATTTACTCATATATTTACTTGTTTATCTCTGACACCGATTATCTTTTGCTTTCTGAGATTATATCGTGATAAAGCAATGAAATAAATATGTTGTATGTGGGTCATTCACTTGATTGTATTATCTTCTGAAACATATCGGATTGTCGCGAGATCTTTTATTGAACCTTTTTTCATCTAATTCGCAAACGTCTGGATTACAACCTCGGTCGAAGACGAGTGCGGGAAGAAATTTGTCGCGAGCGAAGCTCGTTGGAAGAGACGTGAACGAATCGGAGCTTTTTCTCGAAGTGTCAATAATCGGATCACATAAAAGACGACGGAGGATAAGAAGAGCGTTTCCGAGGACTTTCGGATATCGGAATGGGAACCAGAGACGTAACAGATCGTGTACGTCTGAGCTTCTTGGGCTGTGACGGCTGATGGGCGGCGCGCGACATTTCCCAGATGGTTCGTTCTGGAACCGAGTACTACTATACTAGATTCACATCAACCGTGCATTTGATGTCTAGGCCAGTCCCTTACGACGCTCCTGATTGGATGTTGAATGTTGATAAGCCAGTCACAGGACTGGAAGCTCTCTCAGTCTTTCTCGAGAGTTCACATAGGCTGGATGTATGCTCCACCTCTTCTAAGGCATACATTTGAAAGACGTATCCCTCAGGAGAAGTGAAACTTACATCCTGCCTAAGTGAACTCTCTAGAGACACTGAGAGTTTCCAGCCCTGTGATTGGTTTATTAACAGCCAATCAGGAGCGTCGTAAGGGACTGTTGGCCTAGACATCAAATGCACGGTTGATGGGAATCTTCTATAGTGGTGTTCTCCTCAGGCGGCTGATTAAGCTTTCTCTTCATCCGTGAAGTGTATGGCCACGCTGTGACCCACTGCCATTCTTTAATTACTCTGACTCTGTTGGCTGATTTACTCAGCCTTCCTCTTGCGCCTGGGATTGGAACCGACTTGAAAATAGGGACTCTCGTGTCTGATTGAGATTTACTGACTATGACCTTTATTGATGGGACACCAGCATCTGTTTAGAATCAGTCAGTCGCTCTTAAGGCTCCCATACGCTGAACGATTGTCTGAAGGACTGTCTGTATCGTTCGCAAAAACACTGTGTATGGGTTTGTCTGAATGCAAAAGTGGGCGGAGCTTCGTGTCTGAACTATCAAAGCGGGAATCTGTCACGACCAGGTTCCTGGCTTGCGACTTGAGTCTGTCATACACAAATCGTTCAATGTATGGGTTTGTCTGCCGATATAACGCTATCGTGCGCATCTCTCCTAGAGATGAGGTCATGTCTTCTCGAGACAAAATCTTTGATCAGACTGAAATCGGTGCGGAGATCTTTCATGCTGTCTGAATAGTGTGTGTGTGTGGGTCGATAACGATAATCGTTCAGATAATCGTTCAAACAATCGTTCAGTGTATGGAGGCCTTTACACTTATCTCAGTATAGTTCGTGCTTGTTAATGATAATAAGAACAAGAGGTTGAAGTTACCGATCAATATAGGATAAAGAAAATATTGTTAACGTGTAATCATAAGGTTAACAGGCACTGAAATTTATCCTTAACGAGATTTTTGCAGTAACTTGAAGAATCAGTCTGAAGCCATTTTACAAAACACTGTGTTGGTATGTGTATATGTGTTTGTGTGTATGATTGTGTATGTTTATTTTTAATCATAAATCTTACCCTTAACATGATTTCCAGCGCCGAATGACCGCACAGGCTCCAGCGTTTGGCCTAAATTTTATATGCCAATATTTCTTACAGTCCCTGAAAATATCACCAATTGTGTCACGTTGAGCTTGTTTATCAATTCTGCCATTTGTAGATGTCCTCTCTTAATTTAGCATGATTTCAATCGGATTCTTTTATGTAAATCTGGCCAGTTTTTATTTCACCCGTGT
>NC_087205.1:16244433-16276933 GCF_015104395.2 Macrobrachium nipponense | reverse complement strand
AAACGGCCGTAATATGGAGAAATGATTGTCAGTATAAGTGGTTAATTTATATTTATAAAAGCTTTTTTTTTAAATAATTGTTATGGATGATTATAGGCTGAGAGAAGACGTAAATTACAAAATAAGATTAGTGATGAAGGTAGCAGGATCTCTGGATCATTTTTGTAAAGGAAGGCAGGAAGGCGTTATGGCTTCGTTTGGCAAATCAGGTTTTAGTTGCGTTTGGCAAATCAGTTTGTGGCTTCGTTTGGCAAATCAAGTTTTAGGTGCGTTTGGCAAATCAGTTTGTGTCTTCGTTTGCCAAATCAGTTTGTAGCTTCATTTGGCAAATCAGGGTTTAGGTTCGTTTGGCAAATCAGAGTTTGGATTTGTCTGGCAAATTAGGGTTTAGATTCATTTGGCAAAACAGTTTGTGGCTTCGTTTGGCAAATCAGGGTTTAGGTTCATTTGGCAATTCAGTGTTTGGATTTGGCTGGCAAATTAGGGTTTAGGTGCATTTGGCAAATCATTGAGTTCGTTTGGTAAATCACTCATTCAAGTGAAAACGACCACAGAATAAACTGGAACGGCAATTCAGTAATTGCAAGATCAAAAGATGTATTGTTACGAAATCTTTTAGAATCCGCAATTATACAACTTACTTCTAGTTGTAATTTTAACCTTAGCTATGATCTGTATTATCTGGGCCTTTGTATAAGTAACATTTTTAAGAATGATCTAAAAGGTAAAGTCACAGACTTAATTACAAATTAGTTACCTTATAGATACTTTCTTTGAATGTTTAATATATTTTTTGAGAATAAGTTTGCCTTGCGAAAAAGGTTTTATTGTTTACCAAAATAAAACTGTTTGTGTGGTTAGTCACTGCCCTGTATAATCTCTTAATTGTCTTGTAAACCTCTTAAATTGTACCCCTGTTTTGGGAAGGTTACTAATTCTCCAGGTGTGACGGATTCTAGTTACATATTTCCCTTAATAATCCCAATCTGTCATTTATACGACCTTACTTTGTAAACTTATCTTCATATTTATGTCAGTCTAAGTAAAGGACATTGAGTCGAAAGGCCTCGCAGTAGTACTCCTTCGTTTTACTTTCTTCGTGGCTTTTGCCCTTGTGTATATATATATAGATATATATATATATATATATATATATAATATATATATATAGATATACCTAGTCACAGGCCTCCTTTAAGAAACCAGTTATCATAACTTCTAATTTGGGTTAAGAAGCTGCGCATTGATCTTCCAAATCACGGCTGCTCTTATCTTTTTCTTTTTTTTCTATTCCGGTACCCCCCATGTTATCAGACCATCGACCGTGTTCCCATTTGCCTCTCACTGAACGGAGAATTACCATAAATCAAGACCGATTCACTGCGAACCGGTACTGTTATGGATATTACTAATTGGCTCGAAATATAATGACTTTATTGTTGTGGGCAATCGTTTATACTCCTCTCTCTCTCTCTCTCTCTCTCTCTCTCTCTCTCTCTCTCTCTCTCTCTCTCTCTCGTAAATATTCCATATTATTTTCATGACTTTTCGTCTCTTCAAAAAACTGCTGAAATCTTCTCCCAGTCTGTAAATTACTACCACCGAGAAAAGTGTGAGTCAGCGAGAAGATTTTTGCGCTTTGTTTTAAGGTAAAAGGGGACGTCTATTGAATTATCTAGTATTTTGAACTCGACCGTTTTTTCTTGTTAACTTCACACTACAATCACCAAAAAGTGAGAGAGAGAGAGAGAGAGAGAGAGAGAGAGGATGGGGTTGGAGGGGCGGGGTGGATTTTCCCTTTGATGATTTTAAAAAGGACATGTTTTTCATATGAAGTCGTTTGAGCCATATACATTTTACAATGTGAGGGTGATGATAAGAGTGGGAAAGAAAGTTGATCAAGAAAGAGAAGAAATGGTACTATAGAGGGCGCGCAGAGCATTAACGTTGCTCTAAACTTTCTCTTTGCTTTCTTTTTAATTCGCCATTCCGCTAGGAATCATTCTTGTTATAAGTAATTCTTACCAATTTCCTATTCGGGAAATAGCATAAAAAGATTCTTCTTCAACCTTCCTTTTTTTGTATCGTGTTGTAGAAAGTTATTTCGCCCCGAAAAAGCATCAACTCGACTAAAATGGTACACTTTACATTTTTTCTTTATTACTGCAATGACTGCAACTCCTAAAACCCTCAGTATATTATTCCATTGATTAGCGCTCTCATGCTACTTGCTATACGAAATGTGTATAACCATAAATTAAGCTTGATTTTACGAAATACATTCATGGCCATTTTTGCTGCTATTGTGATAAATCTGTCTGGGTTAATTTTGAAGTAAATAGATTGGTACATAAATATCAATGGCTCGTTTTGCTTTTTTTTTTTTTTTTTTTTTTTTGTCTCGCGGCTGACTAATGAAATATTTTCATATTCAAACCTTTGGCGTGGATATTTAGCTTTTATGTATAGGAAATAGATAATAGCCCCTGCCTTATGTTACTGATATTTTTATACGGATTCATATGATATTTCGAGTTTGTTTTGTGATATCCATACATATGTAAATTATATATATTATATATATATATATATAGAATATATAATATAGAGTATATGTAATATATATGCATATGTGTGTGTGTGTAACAGAATCACGGAAATTTGGGACGTGATGAATATATAAATAAAAGGCAAAAGCTTAGTATAGGACGTGAGTTGAAAGGCCTTGCAGTGGTACTCCATTGTTCCCCTTTCCTTCGTGGCTTTTACCTTTATCTATCTATCTATCTATCTATCTATCTATATATATATATATATATATGTGTGTGTGTGTGTGTGTGTGTGTGTGTGTGTGTGTATACATAGTGTATATTTCTGTTTGTGTTTTGCGTGTGTGTTAGTGTTACACGATGCGGAAACGCCACTCACATCTTTGTTGCATGCATTCTTTTATTCGCCTTTTCTTAGCACCTTTGACATTCTATAGCTTCTCAAGTCTCACTGAGACCCATTTCCCGTTAAACCAGACGCCTAAAGTCTGCTGCGCCAGGGGACCAACGCACATGGTCGCGGGAGCTTAAGTGATTCGTTGGTGGCTATACATTCAAGTTTTGATTTAACTTGATGTTAGTTAATTATACTTCAGTGAAAGAGACTAGCATTTTAGCGATAATGCTATCCTCTAAGTCATATTTGTGGTTGGTCATTCACACAATGACCAGAACACGCACTGGCTAATGTGACACTGATCAGAGGACCAGTGGTTTCAGCTCAAGTTCTGCCGAAAACCATCCGCTTTCATCGCGAAATAATTACTGACGCTTATCAGTGAGAGTAACATTTTCAAAAAAACTTTAAATTTCTGGCAATTGAAGAAAAATAATAGTTGCTTCGCCTTACTTTTGTGTCTCTGTCTTCATTTTCTCTTTCCCGATCCTTCTCTAATTATTCTTCGCTTTGCACACAATCTGGCAACTGGTTTTTGCCTATTCCACCCAACCAGGATCGCTGTCCAGCGCCCCCCCCACCCCGCCACCCGGCACCCGACAGCCTTGCGCCTTCTAACTCCTTGCCCATAGACAAGCCCAGAGACTTTTTAACACCTTGCTGAAGTTTCCTCTTTTGCCATTATGGCATCTCAAATATGATAGAAAATAATAGCTATTATGATTGTTGTTGTTGTTTTTGTTGTTAAAAGTTGAACATGTTTTGAGAGCTTAAACATGGTGATTTTTTTATACAAGCTTTTGCATATTCTAGTCCTCTCTCTCTCTCTCTCTCTCTCTCTCTCTCTTCTCTCTCTCTCTCTCTCTCTCTCTCACAAATCTGTTATACTTGTAATTCGTGTGCCTTAAATACCTCTCTCACCTTCTGACACGCACGGGACCCTGACACGCCCATCCCCACCCCACCCCTCTTTTTCTCTTACATACACAGTTCCTTAACTCTCTCTCTCTCACATACGCACACGCGCACACGCACTCTCTCTCTCTCTCTCTCTCTCTCTCTCTCTCTGACCACCCATTACCGCACATCGGACTGTTAGGCTATAAAGCCGCTTCAAGCAGTATGCAAATGATGATGCCGACACTTCTCACAGCCCGAGTTTGCATAATCATATATACGAATTTCAGTAGGGGTAGGGAGCCGGGGAGTGGGAAGCGGGGGCGGGGGTGACGGGGTGGGGGTGGCCTGTAGATCAGGACAAGGAAGGGAAGTGAATGCGGGAGAGAAAAGTTACACGAAAAAGAAATAGAGGAGAGAGAGAGAGAGAGGAAAAAAAAAAAAAAAAAAAAAAAAAAAAAAAAAAAAAAGCGGAAAGGTGCACTAACCTGAGATTCGTGAAAAAATGGTTGGACGGGAAATGTTTGAAAGAGTATATCACATTTTCGGTGGGTTTTAGCTAAGGAGTAAGTGGGTTGGTCCTATGCTGATCTCTCTCTCTCTCTCTCTCTCTCTCTCTCTCTCTCTCTCTCTCTCTCTCTCTCTCAAACACATTCTATCTCTTTTATCATAAGTGTATCTTTGATGTTTATTGTATAATTGAACGTTTCTTTTAATACATTCCCAGGGAATATATCCTGTCATGATGTCACGTTAAACCGCCCAGATTCCCCCCAAAACAGCTCTCTCTCTCTCTCTCTCTCTCTCTCTCTCTCTCTCTCTCTCTCTCTCTCCTTTCATTTCATTCGACGTCTGTGACCTTTGATTTGCCACGCCTGTTGGATAAAGTAATCAATTCATACTAATTCCCTGTTTTATATTTGCTGCTCTTCCTTTCGTATTATCTTGTTATTACTCCTCTTTTATTTTATTTTCCTGCTTCTTTTATTTTATTCATTGTATCTTACCTGCATTCTTTTCACACCTCTTCCTTCACCTTTGTGGCATTTCCTTATTCTTCTTCCCTTTTCTTCATCCTTTTTTCTTATTCTTTTATCTTTCCTTCGTCTTCACCACATTCCTGATTTATCACCCTCTTCCTCTTCCTTCTCTCCGCAATAATTCTTTCCTCTCATCTCCCAAACCCTCCCCCCGCCGCCACATCCTTATCCGGCTCCTGTCTCCACTTCAGTGTCTCCTCCACCGCCGCGTCTTTCATTCTTGATAATCGGAAGGGTGGCGTGTCGGGGAGAGAGAGAGAGAGAGAGAGAGAGAGAGAGAAAGGGGGCCAGGCAGAAATACAAAAATAGCGATGAACTGATATATATATATATATATATATATATATATATATATATATATATATTAATGAAATATATGCATATATATATATATATATATATATATATATATACATATATATATAATATATATTATATATACACACACACACACACATATATATATATATGTATATATATATATATATATATATATATATATATATATACGTATATATATATATATATATGTGACGGTACTTACTTTCTTTGCACAGATCTAAGGTAACGTGTGTGCCGTGGAGGCAGTACTTTGGGGAATTAGGTAAAGGGGTTCTGTTAGGATGAGAAATTAATTGATATGTTTCTTTGCATTAAGTTTATTCTTCGTTAGGGTTCTTACACCTGTTTTCCACCTTCTGAGTTACTGGCTCTTGGACTGATAAAACTTAATTGGCACTTGTTGCAATTACGAGTCTATAGGCACGAGGGAGAATTTACTGAGTATTGATTGTCACTTTCACTGTCTTTGATTGCTTCGCCACACACACTTTTGCACCTGTTCTTCTTCTGGGGATTCTTCTGTCCTTCTCTGTTTCACGGGCCATGCCACTGCAGTTCTCCCCTCAGGCTCCCCGGTTGTTTTTTCTCTCTCTTGGCTTCTCTGTTCCCCTTTTTTCTCTGCTCCCTTTTCTGCCTGCTCTCTCTCTGTCTCGCCTTTTTGTTCAGTTGAAATCTCCTTAGCCCCGCCTTTGGATTTTTGGATTCTGACTGGGTGTGGCATTTTCTGAAAGACTTTTTGTCTCTAGTGGCTACTAACTTCATACGAGACCGCCTTCCTGTCAGGTCTTCTACAGTAATTCGTAGGCTTTGAATTTGTATACGCCTCCTTCTTCATGTCCTGGCTTCTTAGGGGCGTATGCCTTGGTAACCTCATAGGTCATTCGTTGATACCCCTTTTGGGCTGTCTTATGACCAACACTCATGGCTTTTGATTCGTCGATACTAGAGGCCTACCTTTGGGAGGGTGGAGCACTTAAGAATTTGGTACTTCCCTCTTTCTAACAACGGGTCATAGAATTCCTTTTTAACGTATGCCAGATGGCTCTCTCTGACCTGTTCACGAAAGGAACGCCGATTAGTCATAGGCGCTAATGAGAGTAGTTTCCAATTTCTCGAAGATGCCTGGGCGATATCGCTGGTCACTAATCGCTGGTACGGACAGAGGCTTTTTGGGGGAGATGAAAACCAGATGTCTAATGGCTAAAAGCCTAATGTTTGGAGTAACAAAATCCCTTCGCTAAGAAAAATCATTATCGTATTATTCCCTTTCCCTTTCTTCCTTATTATCCGTTTCGTGCCTTTTTCTTAAGTATTATTAAGTTATTGTCTTTTGAATAACGACACTGTGCCACACTATTACAGTCTCGGCCCGCTAACCTCGCTGACTCCGACAGCGTTATCTAAGCTGAAGCAAATATTATACCTACAAGAGGACTCCTAACTTATGCTTCTTGGAAATCATATTGAAACTTTAACTAAAAAACATCAAAAGTGAATGTAAACGTGAGCAAATTCTTGATTAAGTAACATTAAGGGCAACAATCAAAATTGAATGTAAACATGAGTAAATTCTTGAGTAAGTAACATTCAGAGAAACATAAAAACTGAATATGAATATGAACAAGTATCTTGATTAAGTAATATTAAAAGAATCATCAAAGTGAATCACATTAAGAAAACATGAAACTGAATGCAAACATAAATAAATCACCAAAACTAAGAAAACTGAAAGTTAAACATACATAAGCCCTTGAGTCACATAAGTTATATAAATGCATGGTAGAAGCAAAAAATAATGGTAACTATCCAAGTTTACAGTACATGATTGGTTCAGTCCTCAGTCCTATTCTATCTAGGTGGATATCGTTTTTCTTTTATGGAAAAATAAATTTCGTTTTTCATTGACGACACTTGATGGCTTCTTGTTTGCTGCGACCTGCTGCTTGGAGACAAGTCCTGGGAGAAAATATCCTTGTGTATTTGTATGCAATAACAAGTGTGTCCTTGACTTTCTACTGAGATTGTGTATTGTGTTTATACAAAATTTCATTGGACATTCTTACTGTAATTTTCTAAGTAACTTTGTACATTAAACTATATAACTTCACTGCTTGATACTAAAACAAAATTGGCAACTCGGTTAAAGGAACCGGTTAGTGGTCTTTAATAACTTGTAGGTTTCTTCTACTGTGACAACAATTATAAGTTTTCACACATCAATATCTTGTTAGTAAGTTTTCAACAACTACTATCTTGTTAATGAGTCTTCATCGATTAATATCTTATTAGTAAATTTTTCATCAATCAACATCTAATGGATTTGAACAAAGTAAGTGTGTTAATTACCCCTTCAAAATCTTAATCTTTCTGAACGAATTCTCTTATCTTAAAATCACTTAATGTCTATCTTCAACCCGTCTTATTTATTCTTTTACTTCTAAGAATGTTCTCATGGAACGATTAAGCTTAATATACGTCTTGAAATTCTTATACTGCTCTTTGAACCGTTTCTTACATACCCAAATATTTCCCTTCAAGTCAAAATAAATTTGAAGTTAGTGCACGTAACTCAAAAAATTCTTGCTACAAACCGACTAATTAAAGTAAGAATTGTAACAATAAAAGGATTATCCTAAGTCGACCGATGAAGGTAAACTTAGCAATAAAGAAATCAAATAAATACATGGGAATAATGGGATGAATTAATGGGTTTGTTCTTCTGTTTCACTGAAAAGTGACTCTTCTATTTCTTAGGTTATATCTAGTTCCTTCTTCTGGAATTTCTTCTGACGTCTCTGTCATTTCGGATTCTTCAACTTCTTTGGTTCTCTTGACCTTGTCCTTGTTATCCAAAATTCTTCTTCTTCTAATGATTCAGCATATGTGGAAGGCATTTGGTTATTCATTTTTCTTAACCTTTATCTTAGTTTCTTGTACGTCTACGACCTTGTATGGTCCTGGTGAATTTTGTGGCTAACTTATAATTAATCCCCATCCACTTCTTACTTCCTTCTTAATATAGACTTCATCTCCTTTCTTGTATCTACAGGCCTTAATCCTTCTTGATGCTTCTCTATCATATTCTGCTGGGCTTCTTCTAGATTCTTGTGTAATTGCTTGTGGATTACTTTAAAGTTCCCGATTCTTATCTTCATGATATCTTCAGAGTAATTATTCTTATTGGCTGTTTCAGCCATGCATAAGGTAATCTGGGTTCATATCCCATCAAAGCTTTTATGGGAGTTGCTCGAGTACTCGTATGATGCCTTGCATTTAATGATAATTGGATAAAGGTAAATTGACGTCCCAGTCAGGATCCTGTCCTACTGTGTGACGTAATACGTCTAAAACCTTCCTGTTATTCCTTTCTACTAAGCCATTACTAGCTGGGTGATACGGCTGTATCGCTACCTTTTCTACCTTAAAGGCGTTACAAATTTCTTGAACTAACGAGTTGTTGAACTCGGTCCCATTATCAGAAATAATGAAGCTGTGGGGCAGAATATCTGCAAAATATCTTATCAAAGAGAGCGGTTGCACATTCCTTGGCACTTTTACTAGTTAGTGGTACCAACTCTGTATATCTCGTGAGCGCGTCGATACTACTAGTATATTCTTATTCCCTTTACTCGTGGTATGAGGATTAGTGATAAGATCAATAGATACTCTTTCGAAAGGAGTTGTGGGATAGGATATTTCCCTAGTGGTACTTCCTTGTCTGTTCTTCCCTTGTAGCTGTTGCATGTATTGCAGCTCTTCACATAATTACTAACATCCTTGTGAATTCCCTTCCAATGGAAAGTTCTCTGGATTAGTCTAATTGTCTCATCCCTTCCTGGGTGAGCTCTCATGTCATCGTCGTGCATTAGCTCAATGACCTTTTTTCTTAGACTCTTAGGTACTAACCTTTTGTGCAGTACACCTAGAAATTGACCAAATGGATCATATTCGTGACACATCCAAATTAATACGCCATCTATGTCCGTTTAGTGCATCTGTGGGACATCCAACCTTCCTACCTAGTTCGGTTAATTCTTGTTGGCTGTGTTTTCTTTCGTTTCTAACGTATTTAAACAGTTCCCTTATATCTTCATCTCTTTCTTGTTCTTTTATGAAATTTTGCCGGGAAAGCTCCTCTGTATAATGCATGGTGAGTACATTTACGTCATTGCACATTGTTTCATTCTTTTCTTCTTCTTGACTTATCATATTTATACTATCACCTTGTGATATATCTTGGATAATGAATCTGCTACCTTATTCGTCTTCCAGGGACATATTTCACTTCTATGTCATAATCTTGGGCTGTCATGAACCAACGGGCTCTTCGTCCAGAAAAATTAGGGTTCTTTAACATTTCTACTGCAGCTGAATGATCCGTGAACACGGTTATCTTGTAACCAAAATGATATATCTGAAATGCTTTAAAGCGTCTATTATAGCTAGAGACTCGAGGTCTGTTACTGAGTAGTTCACTTCTGAGGGCTTTAATTTCCTACTGTAATAAGCTATGGCATTATACTTGTTATCTTGTCTTTGCATTAAACATGCTCCTATACCAATGTGGCTGCGTCCGTGGCTAAAAAGAATTCTTTGCCAAAGTCTGGAAGCTAAGTACTGGCGGGTGTGTTAATCTTTCTTTCAATTCATCAAATGCTTCTTGCTGCTTGTCTGTCCATATAAATGAGACGTGTTCCTTTAAAAGTTCAGTTAGTGGAGCTGATACGACTGCAAAGTTCCCTATGAACTTGCGGTAAAAACCTGCTAAACCTAAGAATGACTTTACGTCCTTCTTGCACTGAGGTGTAGGATATTCCTTGATTGACTTAATCTTTAAGTCGTTTACTTCTACGCCCTTTTCACTTAGTGTATGCCCAAGGTAGTCTATTTTCCTTTTAAGGAAGTTACATTTCTTTAGTTTAAGCTTCAGGTTGGCTTTTCTTAATCTCTTTAGGACTTCTCTGACTAAGTCTATGTGTTCCTCTATAGTGTCTGTTGCTATTACTAAATCATCTATGTAACAGTGTACGTCCTTGCCTAGTAAATCGCCCAAAATTTTATCCATTAATCTTACAAAAGTTACCGGGCTTGACTTTAGACCAAAGGGCATTCTTACATACTGGTATCTGCCGTTACTAGTGGAAAAAGCAGTCAAAGGTTTACTTTCTTCGTCTAGAGGGATTTGCAAGAATCCCTGCAATAAATCTATAGTGGTGAAGTATCTCTTGGATCCTATAGTGGCGATAAGATCTCGCATTGACGGCATTGGATAAGGATCATTTTCAGTAATTTGGTTCAATTTTCTGAAATCCACAACTATTCTATAAGTTTTGTCCCTTTTAGGAACTAGCAAAAGTGGAAAAGACCATGGGGATTTAGATGGTTCTATTATTCCTTGCCTATTCATTCTTTGTACTTCTCTTTCAATGATCTCCTTCTGGGAATGTGCTACTCTGTAAGCTGGTATGTAAATTGGCTTTGTGTTCGATGGAATGTCTATCTTGTGCGTTATTTCGCGTGTATTTCCCAAGGTGTCGCCGTCAAGAGCGACTATATCCTTATATTCGCACAATAAGTCTATGAATTCTTCTCTAACATGGTTTTCCTTAATGTCCTTTAAATGAAATCCTATCTTAGCTCTTCTCAGTTTTATGTCCTGAGCGTAATTTTCATTTCCTTTACGGATCGCGGCTACCGTTTCCCTTTCTACAACTCGGATAGGTATGGAGTATACTTCTGCTAGGCCTATCTCTGTACCTGGTGTTAACTTAACCTTTCCTCCTCTGTTATTCGTAATCTGTAACGCTATTTTGCTCTGTCTGACTTCATGTAAACTAGAAGAATAATGTATTCCGTTTACTTGCGACTTTTCAGTAAGTGTGAGAATTTCCTTCCCTTCAAAAATTGGGTTTACTGTACATTCTACCCAAGTACTTTCTCCTGGTTTAAGTCTTAATTCCCTCTCTAACTTTAAATAAGTGCATTGATTTGATTCTAAGAGGTTAATGATCTGTTGTGAACTCGTGATGCATTCTGGATATCTTCCCTCTGTCTTATCCTTCTTTAAGATACCTTTCAGTGTGGGATTCTCTTGAGTCTGGGTTCTTTTAATTGGCTTGCATATTGGTATTCTAGAAATCTCACGACCGTTGTTAATCACTAGTTGTTCTCTTGGGGCATCAATGCTTATCCCTTGTCTAGCCATAGTTGGATAACCTATCAGCAAATGAGCAAAAGCTAATTGTATATCTCTGGCTACCAGAACATTTTCTCTTAGAGCAATTCTTCCTAGCCTAAATGGAAAATCTAACTGTCCAATTACGTGAATATCATTACCCTGGACGTCTGTGATTCTACAATCTACTGCTGTGTTCAAACTTAAGTGAGAAAAATACAACCGATACACCTTTTCTGACATTATATTCTTAGGACTACCTGTATCAAAGAATGTAACAATAGGTTTCTCTAGACCGACATGTGCGGGAAATAAGGGTCTATAATTATATTCATTCCCTACATCAACTTTGCTAACCTGTGTAGCTTGACTTAGCCTTGACATTCCGGACGTTCTCTCTGTTATAGAGGAAGATTCATTGTACCAGTAAGCAGAAAATTTCCCATTGCGTCGTCTGACATTGACTGAACTGATTGATACCCTATACTTGCTGTTTGATTAGCATATCTATTTGGGACGGAATCCCTATTTCCTCTAACTGGGGGAGATTGACTTTGGTTTCTACCTCTGCCTCTCGACTGAGATCTACCTCTAGGAGCTGAAACAAATTTATTTCTGCATTCTCGAGCACTATGTCCTGTTCTCTTATGGAAAGGACAGAAGGCCATCCCTCGGCAGTCACTGGCATAATGTCCTCTCTTCTGACAGTTATAACACGTGACTGTCGAAAATCCTCCTTGAGAAGATTTACCTGGCATCTTATTCTGATTTCTAGATGGGGTCCTAGATCTATTTGGACCTCTTTCTTTTTGACCTATAGCGACTAAAGGTCTGTATATTGGATTTCCTTCAGGACTTTTACCTAAGATTTTTGTTTCCTCCTCTTCAATCTCTGCTACATCATCGGATGTCTCCCACTTACGAGTCATCCTTGCAATAACTTCCGTTGGCAGGCTTCCAATCATTATTGCTAGTCTAAATATTTTTTTTAACATGGCCCATTAGCATTTTTTGCTTGCCTCCTTCTACCTCTATCCAACCTGTGGATTCCATGAAGTTACCCCATTCATTCATATTGTTATACAACTGAGAGCTAAACTCTTGATAACGTCTTTCGTCTAACTTAAATTGACGCACTATCCTTGCCAAACTAGTAACTGGATCTCTTTCACCAACTGTGGAATAAACCTTCCTAAAATACCGTTTCAATTCTTCCCAATTCTTAAGATCTCGGTAAGTCTCGGAGTGGACGTATCGTTCTAAGTCTCCTCCGGCTTCCAAATCAAGATAACTCTTGGCTTCAATAAGCTTTTCTCTATCTGTCCCCGTCCCGTTATGCTATCTAGGCGTGTCTCCACTTGCTCTATCCAGTTTTCTAAGTTACAAGCTAACTGACCGTTCTTTCTTCCGCAAAATTTAGCTATGTGATTAATCACATGCCCCTTATGTGTTCCCATTACTGCTGCGTTCGAATTCGCGGACTGTGTACCTTCCGGCATGTTTATTTTCCTTGTTTGACTTCTCGTGAGCACAGGCGTTCTTACGTTCTGATAAGGAGTCGGTCTCCCTTTGACCATCGACTCGTTAATGGAAATTTTCTTAAGTACTGAGTATCATTAAAAGTATCAAAGTTATGACCGTAATACCCCAAAAGAAAATGATAATAACAATAAACTGTTTTTTAATTTTTACTAAAGTATTCGATCACCAAAAAAAATAAAAGAATTTTCCCCAGAAATATTCTCAAAGTCTTACGTTATCGGTAAGCGATTCTTAAACAACAACAAAAACCCTCTTAACAGTACTGGTAAAACGATACTGAACTGACCGTAAAGTGTACGCTAACGAGAGACCTCTCGTGAATTACCCTTGTTATCCTAAACAAACACAAAAAACAAGTAAACATTCATTCGACGTAAAACGAATAAGATTAAAAGCAAATTTAAAACAATACAAAAAACAAAGTACAAGAAATCACAAAAAACAACAAAAATCACAAAAAATAACATAAAATGACACATTCAAAATTCAAACTAAAATTTAAAGTTATTGGTTAGTAAATACAAATGTTCGGGAAAAGGTCTTAGTAGCTGATTAGTTATAATTAGTAAACTAAAGAAATATCGTAGTTTCGTTGCCAAAAAAAAAGTTCTGTGTGAAAATCTTTTAATCTTGAAATACCAGAAATTGTCTAACTGAAATGTTAATCGCGTAATTTACTTTTAATAGAGTTTAATGTTATGTAAGTGTGGGACATTTATTTGGACTTAACTTCTTTCGTCTTCTTCGGCACCCGGGTTTACGTCTGACCGCTTGCGTTCGCCTACCAGCGCGTTGAATGATGCGTTGTTACGTCTGCGGGAAGGGGACTTCTCTCTCTCTCTCTCGATTGCGTTGACTGATGCGTTTTCGGAATCGTTTTCTTTCCTCTTGATATTTTTCTTCATGCTTTCGACATCTTGTTCTTCTAGTGGAACGACTGTTCTTGTTGCTTCAGAGTGGAGTTTTACTTTCGCAAAGTGTGGGTGGCTTTTTTTGGAGCGCTTTTATTGTTACAACTCGGTAACTGTCTTTGTATTTGGGGAAGCACTGGTAACTGTCTTTGGGGAGAACTTTCTTTTTCGAGTGGCGTGAATGGATTGAAATCTCTTATGCCGACACTAAACTTTTGATTCTGTTTCGCGTCCGCTGTCTTTAACTGTCATTCGTGTATTCGTATCACGTCGCTAATCACCATTTCTTTGCTGTCTCTTTTGTCTCTTCCTATCCTTACCGCTGGACATCAATTAATCTTGTCACTATATCAATCTGTATCTCATCGTATCCCGTCGCTCTGCCACCAATAAATCTGTGACGGTACTTACTTTCTTTGCACAGATCTAAGGTAACGTGTGCCGTGGAGCAGTACTTTGGGGAATTAGGTAAAGGGTTCTGTTAGGATGAGAAATTAATTGATATGTTTCTTTGCATTAAAGAATTTTTTATTCTTCGTTGGGAGGGGGGGTTCTACACCTGTTTTCCACCTTCTGAGTTACTGGGCTCTTGGACTGATAAAACTTAATTGGCACTTGTTGCAATTACTATCTATAGGCACGAGGGAAATTTACTGAGTATTGATTGTCACTTTCACTGTCTTTGATTGCTTCGCACACCACACTTTTGCACCTGTTCTTCTTCTGGGGATTCTTCTGTCCTTCTCTGTTTCATCACCGGCCATGCACTGCAGCTCCTTTCTCCCCTCAGGCTCCCCGTTGTTCTCTCTCTTGGCTTCTCTGTTCCCCTTTTTTTCTCTGCTCCCTTTTCTGCCTGCTCTCTCTCTGTCTCGCCTTTTTGTTCAGTTGAAATCTCCTTAGCCCCGCCTTTGGATTTTTGGATTCTGACTGGGTGTGGCATTTTCTGAAAGACTTTTTGTCTCTTAGTGGCTACTAACTTCATACGAGACCGCCTTCCTGTCAGGTCTTCTACAGTAATTCGTAGGCTTTGAATTTGTATACGCCTCCTTCTTCATGTCGGGGGCCTGGCTTAGGGGCGTATGCCTTGGTAACCTCATAGGTCATTCGTTGATACCCCTTTTGGGCTGTTTTATGACCAACACTCATGGCTTTTGATTCGTCGATACTAGAGGCCTACCTTTGTGGGAGGGTGGGTGGAAGCACTTAAGAATTTGGTACTTCCCTCTTTCTAACAACGGGTCATAGAATTCCTTTTTAACGTATGCCAGATGGCTCTCTCTGACCTGTTCACGAAAGGAACGCCGATTAGTCATAGGCGCTAATGAGAGTAGTTTCCAATTTCTCGAAGATGCCTGGGCGATATCGCTGGTCACTAATCGCCTGGTGGACGGACAGAGGCTTTTTATAGATGAAAACCAGATGTCTAATGGCTAAAAGCCTAATGTTTTGGAGTAACAAAATCCTTCGCTAAGAAAAATCATTATCGTATTATTCCCTTTCCCTTTCTTCCTTATTATCCGTTTTGTGCCTTTTTCTTAAGTATTATTAAGTTATTGTCTTTTGGAATAACGACACTGTGCCACACTATTACATATATATATATATATATATTAATGAAATATATGCATATATATTATATAATATATATTATATACACACACACAAACACATAACTATAAATAATATATATGATATATTATATAATCATATATATATATAATATATATATTATATATATGTATATACACAAGTTTCTCCTTCCTTCCTTCCTTCCTTTCAGCCGCATCCTTTGGCACCGAAGGCAACGTCCCTCCGATGAAATTCATTACCCCTTGGTATATTTTAAGTCGATTTTATGCCGTGTCTTGTCATTCCCCTTTAGGTATAGCCTCCTCCTCCTCCTCCTCCTCCTCCTCCTCTCTCTTCCCCAGAATTATTTTTCAGATGGTGCGGTATTTTCTCTTTCTTTCTTTGAGTAGGGGTGGGGGAGGGGTGCGGTTGATGGGCATTGGGCCCGCGGGGATTTGCTTGGGCAAAAGGGAAAGTTAGGGGGGGGGTGGGGGGGGGGGGGTTGGGGCTCAATGGGGGTCTGAGCTTCGTATGGTTTTGTGGAGTAAAAGATTTTCTATTTACTTTGTGAATGGCTTTTATTTGCTTTTTATATAACTTCAATAATGTTTGTTGTTGTTGTTAGTCTATTAGTTGTAGTACGAATACAGACATATATAATCTTATTTATATATTATAAATTTACTTAAGTGGGAACCCTTTGTGAACATTTTTTGTTTTGTTTTGTGTGCAATAGATTTGAAAGCAAGTAAGAATGGATTGACAAGAGGTATATCTAATTAATACATGATTGAAGCAATATTGTAATTAGAGGATACTCTTATTTACAAATAAAATGTTTAAAATATTCTTGAATATAATAAACAGAAGTAAATTTGATATGAAGAGAGCAGAAGTGTCATATTGGGAAAGTAGTGCAGAATTGGTTTTGTTTAAATATGGGTCGTTCCAACAATCATGGGTACAATTATGGGTTATCTGGTTGGTTGAAGGTACAAAGTTACATTAAGGAGGAGCAGATGTGGATTATGGAAAAGGGAAAATGAAGAGTTTAGTGCGGGAAAACAATGAAGCGCCCTGAAGGGCTGTTATAAATAGACTCGAGAATGGCATGTAGAGAAGTGCAGGAGGGTGAAGACGAAGTTGAGAGAAAAGCGGGAATTTTTATAAGGGTAAACAAAACATTCTTTACTCGTTTTTTTCCATCTGTCCACCCGCCTGTGGTGTTTGCGTATGGTAACACTGCGTCCCGGGCTTTAGATAGTTACATTCAGCTTACATTCAAAAATTATAATAATATCCTATTTCGAATATTAACGGTGTAATTCGCATACAGTAAATTATTAAAACACTTTTCAGTTGCAAACGTACGCCCAGATATCCTTTTATTTACCTAAAACTTACTCATAGTATAACTATTTAGAGCCCGGGACGCAGTGTTACCGTGCGAAAACACCACAGGCGGATGGACAGATGGAAAAAACAGAGTATAGTCATCTTCTTGGGAATGTTATCATCTTCCCGCCATCGCGATAAGCATCCACACAGGGTTCGGGCCTTGGGCTTCCTAGATAAGATAACCCTTTAGCTGGGCCTAGAGCAAGGTGCTCCAAGGTTCCCTCAGGAAACGGCAATCCAAGAAGAGGTCCTCCCATCTGGCTGCGGGCATCCGTTAGCTTCCTGTGGAAGGCAGGCATGGGGTAGGTTCCTGTGAGGTCTCGGGTATCGTGGCTTTCTCAAAGGCAGACCTGGAGTAGGGCCAGGTGGTCAGACAGAGACCTTGGGATTCAAGGGGAAAGCAGCCTCAAAGGAAGACTTTCCGGCCCGGTAGGAACCCCAAGGCTCCTCTTTGGAAAGTAGCTCCGGAGGAAGGCCCCCTAGTTAGGCAGGAGCCCCGGGGCCCGCTTGGGCAAGGCTGCCCGAGAAGAAGTTTTTATTTATTTTTTTTTTTTTTTACTTTTTTTTAATTTTTTTTAAGACCGAAGCGGTTTCAAAAAATAAAATGATTTACTATTGCTGGCCACTGCTTTTGTTAATATTTTATTGCGATTTTATTTTGATTAGAATCCGTTATTATTACTTACATGTTTGATTAAGATATTTTCAAATATATAACAAAGAATGTTCAGTGATTTTATTTTCGAGTGTCCTCTGAAGATCCATAACATAAGCAATAAAACACAATAAATATGCAGTAAATGTAAAATGGTCAGATTATATGTAGTGAGAGATTGCTACTACTTATCATAAATATTCGTAAATGATGCAGATTATCCCTCATTAAATTACGGATGTATACATAAAACCGTCTGGATTACTTGTGTCGAGAGGGAATTAATCCATGAGCAATTGAACATACGAACGAACACTGTACAAACAAAGGGTGATACTTGTCACTTGATTTTATCGTAACACAGATCGAAAAAAAATCTTCTACGTAACATTATCGTCTTTTGAACAGTGATCTCCTCCAGGCGTAGTATAAAGGCTGCGCATGCATGCATTAGTCACAGTCTCTCATGAGGTATTGGGACGAGATGTATTCCGGAACAGATACAGATAATTCCTTTGAAAGGTTATTGAAATAATTCTTTAAATATAGGATTTTAACAATTTAATTTTGTGCGTGAGTTTTAAATGATTGAAAAGGAGGTGGAAAGTTTGAATGCCATCCGACTATATGTGCATTTTGCTGTATGCAAATGAATACACGCAAGTAGCGAAAGAGATCAATAAGATAGAAATTCCTAGAAAGCAAATTATGTATTTTATCCCCTGCTGGCGAAATGATTTCTGTATAATTCCAAATTTTAAAAATTCCTCGTGTGATTAATTCCTAATGCAGGCCCGTGCCCAGAGTTTTTTAAGAGGGGGGGGGGTGTCATTTTTCCCAAAAGCGGACCTTTTCTTCTATAAATGTCATTGCATATATAGGTATATAGTGGCTTAAATCATATTCCTATTGACACTGGTATTTCCTACTACTAAAGAATTATGTTAATGTTCAATAACAAAATTTATATAAAAAGAATGTCAAAAACACAAAAGATTGCCATTTATTGCTTTGTAAGTACAGTTCAACGAAAAGGGTATAGGCACAGAAAATATGGAGTTCCAGAAAAAAATATTTTTAGGGGGGTCGTCCCCTCCCCGCCTCCCCTCCCCCCTCAGCACAGGCCTGTAATGCATTAACCTTCGTGAACCGCAATTCGATAAGAGCTAGCGCTCTTACACATGCATTTCCATCTATTTTATTCATACTTTGCTCAATCATTTATGATGATTCCAGGAAAACATTGCGATTATTTTGTAAATGGCGAGGTGGGCATGTTTGGGGGGGTGGGGGGTGGGGGGGAGAGAGAGAGAGAGAGAGAGCTGTGGGAGGTTGATAGACCAAAGAGTTTCCTTACCCGTAGCTACGTCCTTGTCTTCCTAAATCTGGAGCCATGTTATCGTAGTACAGAATGGTTTTTTTTGCTTAAACGATAGTCCTAAATCAGGATCATCTACAAACAATCATACACACACACACACTCACGCACACACACATATATAAAATATATACAAACATGTATATCCTCGTGTATATGTATATTTATACACATACGTTTCTTGTCATTCTGCCATTCTGATTTGCCCTGATAGGTAGTTTTCTAGTTAGCTTTTGGTAAATAGTTCTATTTCTGTGTAAATTCATTTATATATTTTATTTTATAGTTTTGATTAAGTTTCATGTTTTTAAACGAATAATATTTTTTTATCCAAGACTGATGATGTGCCAATGTCTTGGGGCACGAAACGTTTCAATAAATCAATTATGTGAGCTGTTGTCTAGCTGTAAACCCCTGTTGGAATACGTATACACACATATTTTATATATATATATATATATATATATATATATATATCTATATATATATATATATATATATATGTAACCCTTTCTTTTTCACTACCCTGCAAAACTGCTCCATACCATCTGTGGCTTGAGTTAATTCCTACATCATCACCCCCACCTTTTTACATGCGCGTAGTAATTAAGGAAAACCCCGCCTAAATATCTTGTTTTAAACTTAAACTCGGGACAAAAAGAAAATGGACGACGAACATTCAATTCGGGCCATAGTCTTAAAGTCCGTGACCCTTTTACCGACAAAGATTCCGTCAAGAAAATTTACATTCATTTGGGGGTTTTTCTCTCTAAGCGCCGCCCGCGAAAAGAATTTCGGGCCAAGTTGGAAAATGTGGTGTACCCTTTGTATAGCCTCCTACTTTGAGGGATTATTCTTTTCTCTCCTTATCTCCTTTTTTGTCTTGACAATTTTTTCTGCTTTTGGTGTTAGTTACTTTCCTGATTGTTTTTCTTTATTATTATTAATTTTCTTTTCGTTATTGTTTTATTTGTGCGGTTTCGTATTCGCCCAAAATACCTCTGTCTCTTCAGTAATCCGGGATTAAGGCGTCTATTCCGTGGCACTACATTCTTTTTAGTCTTAGAGTTACTTCGTCTTTGTTCTCTTTCTGTGTATCTCTGTGTGTGCGGGTATATAAATAATATTTGCGCTGAAATGACACGTATATTATATGCAATTGAAATTTTTAAAAATTACGGTGATAAGATAAACTGCTTGCCTAATACAGATGGCTGCAAGAAGAACTCGAAAAGTTTACAAATGTTGAGATTACGTAGAAGTGGTGAACAATTATGGAATAATGGCTCCGAGTGGCTTGAAATACTTTGGTCATAAGGAAAGAATAGATCAGAGGTGGCCAAACAGTCGATCGTGGCCACTTGTTTGGTCGATCGCCGTTCCCCACAATCCTATATTAACAAACAAAAACGCAAGAATAAATATATATATATATATATATATATATATATATATATATATATACACACACACATATATATATATATATATATATATATATATATATATATATATATGTGTGTGTTGTGTGTGTGTGTGTGTGTATGTGTATGTATATGTATATAAGTGAGGCAATTGTACCCGTGTTTTATCGTACAATGACACTATTTGAAATTTTTTTTCCCCACGTAATAATATATGATTATGTAGTATGGTAGATCGTAAAAGAGGTTCAGTCTTTAGAATAAATCTCGGAGTCCAAAAGTCTGGCCACCCCTGGAATAGATGATTCAACGTTAGGGGAAAACGGTTATAACATATAAGTATTTGGCTGGAGGAGAAGAGAAACTCCTTGGAACCTGGATAGTGTCATGAAAGTGTTACTGAAAAAGGAATGGTCCTTATATCCAGGAAGCCTGAGAGTGATTGCTAGGTAGCGCCGAATAGTGTAGTGTGTGTCGGAGTTCAAAACGTACTGCTGATGAGTCTTCAGTGATGTTGCGTGGGCCGGCTAGTGGTATGGAAGCCTTCTTCGCAAGGAGTTCGTGCGCAATTTAGCAGTTGGCTTACGAATTATTTTTTTCTGGATCTACCTCTTTGCCAGAGGAAATGTCCCTTTTATATATATATATAATATATATAGTATATATATATATATATATATATATATATATATATATATATATATATATATATATATATATGACGTATAAAATACACGATATTGTGCTTCTCAGCTATGTAGAGAAGGCTCCAAAGAATATAATTTATTAGCAGAAAGAAATGTGTTTGTAAACACATTTTTACAAATTGCGTTTTGCTAATCTGGTATATTGTTGTGGAACCTTCTCTCCATACTAATATATAATATATATATATATATATATATATATATATATATATATATATATATATATATATATATATACTTGTGTGTGTGTATGTGTATATATATTATATATATATATATATATACATACATACATACATACATACATACATACATACATACATACACCGAGCCACAAATGTCCATTAATATTCTAATTCGCTCTACCTCGGAATTGATATATTTTCATATATGTTAACCGAAGGGGAATTATTTAGTCGATAAGAAATTTCTTATCGCCTAAAAAAATTCCCCTTCGGTTAACATAATACATATCAATTCGAGGTAGAGCGAATTAGATATTAAAGGGCATTTGTAGCTCGATGTATATATGTGAATCACGGTAATGTGATATGACTTATATATGTATATATATATAATATATATATATATATATATATATATATATATATATATATATATATGTGTGTGTGTGTGTGTGTGTGTGTGTGTGTGTGTGTGTGTACACATATACTTACACATAAGCATCCGCATGAATTGACAGGACACGCTTACAAATTTTCTTTCAGCTCTCCTGAATTACAGCCTCAACCAATTCCGGCCTCCACTCACTCAGCGGCGGCTGCCTTCCGTGCTTGCATTCCATCTCATTTCATCCCTGATTTGTATTCTCCCTCTCTCCGTAATTACCATGTTAGAGCGAAAAATATCCACAGCAGGTTACGAGAGAGAGAGAGAGAGAGAGAGAGAGAGAGAGAGAGAGGAGGTAATAACAAATGCCGGGGATAACTTATTCGAATTCAGAATCAGACGAGGAAGAAGAAGAAGACAGAAGATTGAATTCGCCATTTCGTCTTCCTGACAGTAGCAGGCGCAAGCTAAGACTTTCGCCGACACTGACCCACCCGATTTTCTCGCGGAGATGAGAAAATTCGCCTCGAATTACAAGTATAAGTGAAATTGTGGAGTGCCTTTTATTCGTTCGTGTGTATAAACGTTAATCAAAGTCAGCGTATTTTGTGGCGAATTAGATATGCAATTAAAAAGAAAGTTTATGATAGTTTAAAGATTCTTTAAATTAAAGCTTGATAACAAATATTCATAATATTTTACGCTTGAAATGTGTCTACTCGATTCTGTGACGGAAAGAAAACAATAATAATAATGACATCATGAATTCATACTCTTAATTGCAAAACAGCATTCACATAATTAGTTCATTTTTGAAGGCTCTTCGTTTGTTAACAATAAACACCGCCTTCCATAACACTAGTGGAGTCAATTACATATGCACTGACTTTTTATTGGTTTACTCTCCTGCCTGAAGATACCAAACCGGACATTTTTGCCCAGATCAGATTTTATCCTGGAGTGAAAGTGTTTCAATGGACTTCAAGTGAATGATGATAGTGCTCCGTCTTAAAAAATTATGTCAAGCGATTCAGAAGGCAAAGAGTAAGACAGGGACCTCCATATCCTAATGATGAGTGGGTTCAGTAACCGTTGAAACCCGCCAACTCTTGAGTTTTTTACTTCTTCATGGAATTCCTATAGTAGATTCACATCAACCGTGCATTTGATGTCTAGGCCCGTCCCTTACGACGCTCCTGATTGACTGTTGATAAGCCAATCACAGGGCTGGAAACTCTCAGTCTCTCTCGAGAGTTCACATGGGTAGGAGCTATGTTCCACCTCCCCTGAGGGATACTTTTGAAAGACGTATCCCTCAGGAGAGGTGGAACATACATCCTGCCTATGTGAACTCTCAAGAGAGAGTGAGAGTTTTCAGCCCTGTCGTTGGCTTATCAACAGCCAATCAGCAGCGTCGTAAGAGACAGGCCAAGACATCAAATGCACGGTTGATGTGAATCTACTATAGGAATGTGAGCTCTTAAGTTGGCAATGCCAAGCAGCCATGGCAGCAGATAGCCAATAAGGAAGCTCTCATATGCAAGGGCCAGAGTAATACCTGTAGCCGAAGGAGTGAGTGGCGACCTTACACTGAACGAAAGACCTTTGTGCCTGTTTAGATAGTAATACATTAATTCACAAAACTGTATTATTATTATTATTAATTTTTTTTTTTTTTTTTTTTGCTCTATCACAGTCCTCCAATTCGACTGGGTGGTATTTATAGTGTGGGGTTCCGGGTTGCATCCTGCCTCCTTAGGAGTCCATCAATTTTCTTACTATGTGTGCCGTTTCTAGGATCACACTCTTCTGTATGAGTCCTGGAGCTACTTCAGCCTCTAGTTTTTCTAGATTCCTTTTCAGGGATCTTGGGATCGTGCCTAGTGCTCCTATGATTATGGGTACGATTTCCACTGGCATATCCCATATCCTTCTTATTTCTATTTTCAGATCTTGATACTTATCCATTTTTTCCCTCTCTTTCTCTTCAACTCTGGTGTCCCATGGTATTGCGACATCAATGAGTGATACTTTCCTCTTGACTTTGTCAATCAACGTCACGTCTGGTCTATTTGCACGTATCACCCTATCCGTTCTGATACCATAGTCCCAGAGGATCTTTGCCTGATCGTTTTCTATCACTCCCTCAGGTTTGTGCTCGTACCACTTATTACTGCAAGGTAGCTGATGTTTCTTGCACAGGCTCCAGTGGAGGGCTTTTGCCACTGAATCATGCCTCTTTTTGTACTGGTTCTGTTCAAGTGCCGGGCATTCGATTGCTATGTGGTTTATGGTTTCATTTTTCGTATTGCACTCCCTACATATGGGAGAGATGTTATTTCCGTCTATTGTTCTTTGAACATATCTGGTTCTTGGGGCCTGATCTTGTGCTGCTGTTATCATTCCTTCAGTTTCCTTCTTTAGCTCTCCCATCTGTAGCCATTGCCACGTGTCATCGCTGGCTAGTTCTTTAGTCTGTCTCATGTATTGTTCGTGCATTGGTTTGTTGTGCCAGTCATCTGTTCTGTCTGTCATTCTCCTGTGTCTGTATATTTCTGGGTCTTCGTCTACTTTTATTAGTCCTTCTTCCCATGCACTCTTTAGCCACTCGTCTTCACTGGTTTTCAGATATTGCCCCAGTGCTCTGTTCTCGATGTTGACGCAGTCCTCTATACTTAGTAGTCCTCTCCCTCCTTCCTTTCGTGTTATGTATAGCCTGTCCGTATTTGCTCTTGGGTGTAGTGCTTTGTGTATTGTCATATGTTTCCTGGTTTTATTATCTATGCTGCGGAGTTCTGCCTTCATCCATCCCACTATTCCTGCGCTGTATCTGATTACTGGCACTGCCCATGTGTTTATGGCTTTTATCATATTTCCGGCGTTGAGTTTTGACTTGAGTATCGCCTTGAGTCTCTGCATATATTCTTTCCTGATCGTGTCCTTCATCTCTTGGTGTTTTATATCCCCTCCTTCCATTATTCCCAGGTATTTGTATCCAGTCTCATCTATGTGTAGTTCCTCGCTGGCCCGAGTGGTTTTCGAGCTGGGCTGCCAATCCGGTGGTCTCGGGTTCGATTCCCGGCTCGGCCAACGCGGAATCAGAGAAATTTAGTTCTGGTGATAGAAGTTCATTTCTCGATATAGTGTGGTTCGGATCCCACAATAAGCTGTAGGTCCCGTTGCTAGGTAACCAAAGGTTTCTAGCCACGTAAAAATATCTAATCCTTCGGGCCAGCCCTAGGAGAGCTGTTAATCAGCTCAGTGGTCTGGTAAAACTAAGATATACTTTTTCATCTATGTGTTTGATGTTGCTCCCATCTGGTAGCTTTATCCCTTCAGTTCTCGTTACTTTGCCTTTTTGTATGTTGACTAAGGCGCATTTTTCTATTCCAAACTCCATCCTGATGTCCCCAGATACAATCCTTACAGTCTGGATTAGGGTATCTATTTCCTTGATGCTCTTACCATACAGCTTGATGTCGTCCATGAACATCAGATGGTTGATTCTGTTGCCTCTTTTCTTGAGTTGGTACCCGGCATCCATCTTCTGTAGTACTTTTGTCCTGGGAATCATGGCTACTACAAAGAGTAGTGGGGACAGTGAGTCGCCCTGGAAGATCCCTCTCCTGATATTAACCTCTGCTAGTCTTATTCCAGAGCTTGTAAGTATTGTATTCCAGTTGCGCATTGTATTTTTGAGGAAGCTGATGGTGTTTTCCTCTGCCCCATATATTTTCAGGCATTCTATTAGCCATGTGTGAGGTATCATGTCGAAGGCTTTCTTATATCCATGCCATGCTTAGGTTGGTTTTCCTTCTCCTACTGTTCTTCATTACCATTTTGTCTATGAGGAGCTGGTCTTTTGTGCCCCTACACTTCCTTCTGCAGCCTTTCTGTTGGTGGTGGATGGTGTTTGTCTCCTCTAGGTAGTTGTATAGCCTTTCACTGATGATACCTGTTAGTAACTTCCATATTATTGGTAGGCAGGTGATAGGCCTGTAGTTACTGGGTATATTTCCCTTACTCTTGTCTTTTTGTACTAAGGATGTTCTTCCTGTGATCATCCATTTGGGTGCATGGTGATTATTATTATTATTATTATTATTATTATTATTATTATTATTATTATTATTATTATTATTATTATTATTATCATATTGACCTATTTGTTTATTTATTTACTGTGATAAATAAATTTGTAAGCAATATCCCTGAATCCCTGAATCATATCGGCGCAATACTCGCCAGTTGTAATAGCAGAGAGAAAGCAATTATTAGAAAAATAGCGAAGACTATTTACAAGTTAAATGCAGCTGATGCAGCAATATCTTTCAATAAGACTTGTGTGAAAGAGGGTCTCCTTCCATTATTATTATTATTATTATTATTATTATTCAGAATATGAACATTATTCATATGGAACAGGCCTAGGGGCGCCATTGACTTGAAATTGAAGCTTCCAAAGAATATGGCGTTCATTTGAAAGAAGTAACAGAAGGTAAAGGGAAATACAGAAAGAGGAGATCAGTTATTAGAAAAACAGATGAATTAATAAATAAATCAACAAATATATAAAAATGCAAGACAAGGACAATTGTACTATGGTGGTAATGAATTTCATCTGCCCTTGAACTTCTGAAGTTCCAACTTGAACTTCTGAAGTTCCAACTGGACGACATCAGGACCTTTTGGAACTGAGAAGTTAGGCAGCGAAGCACATTCACTGCATATTGGAGCTGCTGTTCAGCAAATCTATACTCGGGTTTTTTCCATCTGTCCATCCGCCTGTAGTGTTTTCGTATGGTAACACTGCATCCCGGGCTTTAAATAGTTACTCTGTGTAAGTTTTAGGTAAATAAAAGGATATCTGGGTGTACATTTGCAACTGAAAAGTGTTTTAATAATTTACTGTATGCGAATTACACCTTTAATACCGTTAATATTCGAAATAAGATATTATTTAAAGCCCGGGACGCAGTGTTACCATGCGCAAACACCACAGGCGGATGGACAGATGGATAAAAACAGAATATAGTTGCTCTCGGCAGGAAAAGAGTGATAGAAACCGTCTACCATCAGTTATGGCAGATACTCCGTAGAGGGTCTGGTCACTTCTTCGTCATAAAGCTGAAGGAGATCTGCTTCGAGGAGAAATACATCCAGGACCTCAAGAGTCTACAACCAGCTCCTTGAAAAAGCAGTCTTTGCCAAGCCACTGTCGTGATCTTTTCAGGAACTGTGACTGTTTGCGTTCAAGATGAAAATTTTGAATGATCTGAAAGGGTCTAATTAGCCAAAATCTCGTAAATTAATTTTTGAACTTTGTTAGATAAACATTAGATTTGTTTTGGTCTCATGTTTGGAGATGTTATCGAAATCTGTGGCAATTGTATATATATAGATATATATATGATATATATATATATATAATATATATATACATATATTTTTATATTAAATTTAAAAATACTATTATTTTCTTTTATATAATATGTTTTTGTTTTAAACCTCACACCAACACATGCGTGTGCACACACATAATACACACACATACGTATTTATATTTATATATATATATATATATATATATATATATATATATATATATGCACAATGATACTTATGAAAAACAAAAATACTCACACACATATATATTATATATATGTGTGTGTTATTTATAAATATTGTGCATAAAGTTGTTGCATCTTATACCTGCATTATACGCTGTATAAAAAGAAAGCCACGTCCTAATCTTGTTTCATTACCCTCCATTTACATACACATCACCTATAATCTTTTTCTAACAGTAAATTTATGCATGTTTAAAAATGTGAGAATGTGTATTTGTTGTTTGATCGTGGTTAATTGCCTGATTCTGTTTTAAAACTGGTGACCATTTGAAGGAGGCCACAACCATGTGTATTTTATTATTGACCGTCCCCGCTTTTTCTTGCAGCGGTGACCATCGTGGGGCTGTGCATAGCGCCGACGTTTCTTAAAAGCCCCGAAGTGGAAGCCGAGGAGGAGACGCACCTCCTGAAGTTGGGTCTCCCGAGGAAGAAGTGCTGGAACAAGAAGCGAACCTGATGCATTGGAGAGGCCGCGCACAACCTGGGCTTCGTCAGATAATCGCCAACAGAGACACATTAACTGAATAGCTGTTAGTTCCTGGTTTCTGGAAATGACATTGAATTATATATTCCAATTGGAGGGACTGGCTCTCTCTCTTCTCCTCTCTCTCCCCCCCCCCCCCCCCAAAAACCCCACCCCCCCCCCCCCCCCCCCCCCCCCCCCAAAAAAACCCACCCCCCCCCCCCCCCCCCCCCCCCCCCCCCCCCCCCCCCCCCCCCCCCCCCCCCCCCCCCCCCCCCGCCCCTCTCTCTCTCTCTCGTCCCTCTCATCGTCTCTCTCTCTCTCTCTCTCTCTCATCTAGGTTTTAGGAATATTTTGTACCTTGGACTGTTTCTTCTTGGTTGTCAGGGGTGGGGTAGGGGGTGGGCGGGGGCAGGGGATCAGAAACAGAGGCATCTGGGCCACTCAATCCCATCACTTCCCTCACCGTCGTTTTCAAGTTCGTAGGGGGAGTTCGCGATGCCCTTTTGCTACGAACGTCTCTCTTCTCTAACGACTTCCCACCCCGTAGTTTTGTGAATAAAAGGAAGTGTAAGAGTTTTATGACTTATTTTGTTTGGGAACTTAGAAATACCACGCAGCATCCCCGAAAGCTTTGAGAGAGGGCTTTCTGTCGATCATATGCAAATGTAAACTTTACAGGGTTATATGGAATATGTTGTATATTACCCCAAGTGATGTTCACGACTGACCTGTGAAAATCCTCTTTTGGAAACAAATAAAAAAAAAGTATGTTTGCCTTCAGAAACTTCAGGAAAAAAAAAAGGTTTCGAAGAGAAGTTTAGCTCAGAAAAGTTACGAAGCCTTCAGACACTATTTTGCTGAAGGTTGAGGGACTGCGTAATGACCTCTTCATTCTTGTAAGTATCCCCACTTAGCAGTGAAGAAGGTCAGTCTTTTTTTGGTGGAGGGGCACGAGATATCGACGCCCCCAGCGAGTTAACTGAGCGGTAACCATTCACCGTTCACAGTGTTACCGATAAAATTAAAAAAAAAGAAAAAAGGAAAAAAAAAATCTTGAAACTGTTAATACCCGAACCCCATCTTTCTCGAAGCTATAAAGTCTCCTATTAAGGTAATGAATAGCTGTGCATTCGTGAATATTCATTATTAAACAGATTTGTGATATCTTCCTTGTTGCCAAAATGTGTGTATACTATATATAGATATGGATGACGGCCACACTTGGCGAGAAAACCCCGCAGAGCCAGTCAGAGAAAAGTGCCACCCGGTGTTAAGAACGTTGTGCATTTGTTCAGCTTCTCGCCCTGTTCGGTGGACTTAGGAGTCCTTCAGTCGTTGCAAAGTTTTTTTTTGTGGATGAGAGAATGCGTGAGTCACTGACATAAAATCAAATCAAAACTAGGTGTAAGGTCTGTTTTAAGGTTCTTTTTCTTCTTTGACTGAGGAGTTAAATCACAAGTTGTTTTCATGAAACATTACAATTTCACGTTGTTAAATTTAAAACACGTAAATTAGATAAGTATACCAACATAACGAATCATTTGCCGAAGAAAAAAAAGCCATGGTTCAACCTGAGGTTAAAATCCCTTTTTCCACTGGAGCATCTTTCACCTATTGACGTCTTTTTTAGAAGTTATTAGATTTCGTCCCAGACATTTTTGTGGGAAAAAAATTCCCTGTATTTGACATTGATAAATGTCCCAAATTTAATCTCGAGCTTGATCAATTAGAACGTACCTAAAATGCATTCCAGAACTTTTCTCGGCAAGCGTTACGAAGTTTACTAAAAAAAAAATAAAAAATAAAAGTAAAAAAGAGATAAGAATTACAATTCCTGCTTACAAGACTCACCTTAAGGTTTCAAGTCCATTTGGTGTAGGGGGTAACACAAGCACTTCAGACAGTAAACCCCACTTCATCATGCGAATACGTTTCCCTTAGATCTTGATGAAATTCACTTGGGACGTCACTAATTAATTGAATTTAAATCGAGATTGTTATTTCCTATGCTAATGTTGTTGTTTGAAAATACCGAGGGTATTGATTATGGTGACGAGTTTAACAGGAAATGCTCCAGTTTGGCCCCGTTCCAGTTTTTACCTGTCGTACCAAGATCTCAAGTTCCAGGCCTTTCCTATGCCTGTCAGATACAGACGTATAATATACTGCTCTTATATTAAAGATATTCTTATCATCCAAAAGAAAAAAATCAGAATTCATTTGGCCACGTCGTTATTCCACATTCGAAGCTGGTAGTTGGTCTGATTTTTCTCACGTTTCACAATGAAATCTTGCTTACGATATAGAGGGGACAACTTCGTATAATACGTCATGATAGAAAACGGAAGCTGGGAGTCATTTCAAATTGAAACCCCTTATGTCATTTGATTACATTACTTCTGTGGCCCAGTTTTAACTATCATAGTTGGCACCTTAAAGATGAAATGTCATAAGATTCCAACTCCTCAATCTCTTCTCGAACCCCGTACAAAAAGCATGTCTCTCATCCCTGACAGGTAGTTCGGTACTTTCCACTTACTCACTGGTGGAAGCGCCTCAGTGGCGTGGTTGGTTTGGTGTTTGCTTCTCACCTCGGTGGTCGCGGGTTCGATTCTCGGCCATTCCATTGAGGAGTGAGAGATGTGTATTTCTGGTGATAGAAGTTCACTCTCGACGTGGTTCGGAAGTCACGTAAAGCCGTTGGTCCCGTTGCTGGTTCCATGCAACGTAAAAACACCATACAAACAAACAAACTCACTTGTGGGAAGCCTTCGTGAAACGACTGAAGTTGATGTACATAGAGGTGATTTTAACAAAATCGTTAGACTTGGATTATCATTTCGTAGGTGCTGTTTATTTATTTTTTGTAGGCGACGTAGGCCATTACACGTAGGAAATAAGATCTCGAAAGGCTTTATATATTATACCACTAGAGTTCCTGGTTTCTTTTGAGGCCTCGTGTAGACTGCCGTGAGAGGAAAGGGAATTATTGCGATTCTCGTAGGGTTTAGTAGTAGTCCAGTCTTCGTTCTGTAGAGACGCTGAATTTTCTTGATCGATTTACATCGAATCCGACTCATTGTCACTTGTTTTTTTGAGGAGATTTGGACTGTCAGAGTTCTGTGGGATTGCAGTGTCCTGTGAGGGTAATGAGAATGCGGTGAATTGAAGGGTGTATTCTATTGGTTATACTGTAAATTAAGCCGTTATTCCAGTGGTGAAAATTGTGATTTCAGGGCGCATATTCTAATGGTAAATTCAGCGCCCTATTCTAATCGTGAATCCAGATCGTCTTTTAGCGATAAATCATGAATCCAGATCGTCTCTTAGCGATAAATATGTTAAATTCAGGGGGGCTATTCCAGTGACGATGGTAAAGTAAATCCGGGGCTGTATTCTAATCATAAATACGGTAAATTCCAAATCGTCTTTTAGAGAGAGATACATATGGTAAATTCATGAGGGTATTATACGGAAGAAATCTAGAATTCAGCGACGTATTCAGTTAATTGATATTTTACATTCTGGACGTACTCTATTGAATATGGTTAATTTGGAGGAAGGGATGTATTCGCCAAAGGAACAAAATGAATTTAGGGGCGCAGCCGAGTGACGAAAATGATAAATTCAACCAAGTGTCCTGGTTACGAATGCAGTGAAGACAAACGGAATATTTCAGTGACAGGCTCCGACCTCCGCCGCTACGCTGGGATGGAAATTTTGTAATAAACAGCACACCGTCAATCAGTGTCGTATTGCGGCTGAACCAATAGTAGTATTCCTATGGAATCTTTGATTTTTAGCACATAAGGTTGCCTATGCGTCTCTCGCTTTTGATATGGCTTTTGCAGCAAAAGGAAATATAAAAGTTGGTGGTCACTGAAACCCGGTACCGAATGGAAGGGTTATGGATATGTGAGAAATACGGAAGTTTTATTTAATGCCTATAGAGGCTTGCAAAAAATATAGCTTGGTGGTCTGGTGTTAGCGGCAGTGGGTCACAGTGAGGCCCAAAAAGCTGACGGAGTTCGTCAGTCAAAGCTTAATCTAGATGCATTTAGACGTTGGCCAAAGATCCAAATGGTGATATCTCTTCAGCTGGCGTGAAAAACGAAACTATCGAAAATAATTGAAAACAACGAGGCCAGAAGTGTTTTGCTGTGGAAAAATCATATTAATAAATAGTTTTTGTAAATATTCAATCGTCAGAAAATTTATATATCGAACAAATTGATTAGTATCACCAGAAAAACGGACGTTAATGAACAGGTAACAGAAGGTGCGGGGAATCTCTCGATGAAAACAGTTCCGGACAGTATTATATAGTGTGCATTTTTTAACAGTTGTCTGAACTATTAACAATAAAAAAAAGTGTTTCAAGTAAACACTCTCATTTGTTTGTTTTAAGGATTTTGATGGACTTTCAGAGTAAGATTTGTCAATTGTAACGTAACACTTGATGTGCAACATAAAATGAGCGAAGTTGTAAGTTGATAGGAAATGTTATATTTGTTGGCAGTGTTGTGGGTTGTCACTTATCAGTTAGAGATCTGTTAAAGGTTGTGAGATAATGTTGTCCTGCAAATAAACTTGTAAAGGATTGAAATTTGAATCCGATCTGTGTGACAGCAAAAAATGTCAGTTTTGTTTTTTCATTGTGGTGAACATATTGTTTTAATTAAAGAGATATCTTCTAGAGTTGATTTGGGCTCTTATTAATTGTTGTTTTTGCTTGTTAATTTGCAAAATCTGTAATAGATAATTTATTTATCATATGTAAACATTCTTCAGTTGCATGGAGATATGGATGGAAACCCGAAATTTACTATTTATAATTTCTTGTTCATTTC
>NC_087205.1:16216933-16241933 GCF_015104395.2 Macrobrachium nipponense | reverse complement strand
AGTTTTCTGTACAGTCGCTACAGTGTCTAATCCAGGCCACCGAAAATGGTTCTATCTATCAGCGGTCTCGGTATAATGCTGTATGAACTGCGGCCCACGAAACTTTAACCACGGTCCGGTGGTGGCCTGTCCTATATCGTTGCCAGAATCACGATTATGGCTAAATTGAACCTTTAAAAAAAACCTTTAAGGCTAGAGGGCTGCAATTTGTTAAGTTTGATGACTGAAGTGTGGATGATCAACATACTAATTTGCAACTCTCTAGCCTCAGTAGTTTTCAAGATCTGAAGCGGACAGAAGTAGTGTGGACGGGGAGACGAAGCCAGCACAATAGTTTTCGTTTACAGACAACTAAAAAGAAGCACAGAAACCGCCGCCAACATCAGATCCTTATAAAGCACATAGTTCTTCAGATGAGACATTACACTCAAAATGCCTTTACGCCTCAGTGGCGTGGTTGGTTTGGTGTTAACTTCTCACCTCGGTGGTCGCGGGTTCGATTCTCGGCCATTCCATTGAGGAGTGAGAGATGTGTATTTCTGGTGATAGAAGTTCACTCTCGACGTGGTTTTCGGAAGTCACGTAAAGCCGTTGGTCCCGTTGCTGAATAACCACTGGTTCCATGCAACGTAAAAACACCATACAAACAAACAAAACTGCCTTTGCAGAAGCAATGACTAAATGTATCACCAAAATCTACGGTAATAGTGCGAACGTTTTCGGCTTTAAAGCCAAATCATCTGAAGCCGTGATTACCAGTCAACCTCCCAGAAAGACACTTCTCTCCAGGAATTATATCACTATCTATTTGAAAGTCTGATGAGATTTTACTCTAGTAGATTCACATCAACTGTACATTTGATGTCTAGGCCAGTCCATTACGACGCTCCTGATTGGCTGTTGATCAGCCAATCACAGGGCTGACAACTCTCAGTCTCTCTCGAGAGTTCATGTAGGCAGGATGAATGTTCCACCTATCCTGAGGGATACTTTTGAAAGAAGTATCCTTCAGGAGAGGTGGAACATAGATCGTACCTATGTGGACTCGAGAGAGAGACTGAGTTTCCAGCACTGTGATTGGCTTATCAACAGCCAATCATGAGCGCCGTAAGGGACTGACCTAGATATCAAATACACGGTTGGTGTGAATCTACTACAGCCTCAAGGAAAACCTGCTACAAAATTTTCGTCAAAACCAACATTTCACTTATAGCTCTGGTGATAAACGTTCACTCTCGACGTGGTTGGGAAGTCACGTAAAGCCGTTGGTTCCGTTGCTGAATAACCACCGGCTCCGTGCAACGTAAAAACACCATACAAACAAACAAACAAACCTAACTTCTAGGAGGAGGTAAAGAAACGCGGTGATACGAACCATAATGGCTCTTTCAGGCTGACTTATTTATTGCCAGACAATATTATTAAATGATTTCAGATCCGGCAATCCATAGATTCAAGCGCCATTCTCTGCTCCGTCGTAATGATTATCGCCTGTTACTATTCATTGGTTTATTAACTTCCCTTTCTCGCTGAGTATCAAATGTCATCATTCTCATTTTACAATAGAACTACTTTGTCTTTGGACTGATATTTGTCATAGCTTTTTATTATTCCGTCCTATGAAGGCCTGCAGTCTTTTCAGATTGCGCTATATGATTATTTAATTTTCTGAATGTTTATGATAATTTACATTCTTCTCGTTTGACCCAACGTTTAACACGTAAACTTTTGACGAAATTAATAACATAACATTCTGTTTTATGTTTTTCTTTAATGTTTTGATGCGTGCTTTTTTTTCTCCTGCATTTATATCTACTCAGTGGCGTGATTAGCATGGTCTTGGCCTGCCACCTCCTGTGGCCACGAGTTCAATTCTCGGGCATTCCACTGAGAGATTAGATATGTGTATTTCTGGTGATAGAAGTTCACTCTCGACGTGGCTCGGAAGTCACGTAAAGCCGTTGGTCCCGTTGCTGAATAACCACTGGTTCCGTGCAACTTGAAACACCATACAAACAAATTTACATCTACTCATATCCAGTAACATGGTAATTGAAAACTGTTTTCCTGACTCGAAAATGTTTTCTTCAAGATTCATTCATAGAATTCCGTTCGTTGTAGGATTTTCTTTATATTTACGATAATAATGATAATAATAATTTAATACTGATCAAAACGATATCAATATTAAAAGACATAGGGAAACAAAATCTCTGTCCTAATAAATAAGAAATTGAAAAGCAATACCCATGATTCTCTTTACTGATTTAGAATTTAAGTGACAAGAAATGTATTTGTTTCAGAGTTTCACCACCATATGCATTGTTGTTGTGGAGGAAATGTTATTGTTGTTGTTGTTGCTGTTATTGTTATTATTATCATTGCTGTTATAAGTGTTGTTTTTGTAATTGTTATCAACATCAGTACACTGTCATATCATCATGATTACTATCTATTATTATTATTATTATTATTATTATTATTATTATTATTATTATTTTTGACTAAGATTATCACTGATTTTTATATTACCATCATTAAGGTCAAGATAATGTCTGAAACATGATCATAACTCACAATAATCTAATTACTAAACTCTCAGTAACTCATCCAATAGATACCCAGTTTATAGCTATATGTATTTAGTAATATATATATATATAATATATATATATATGTTATATATCATTATAAACTTACTATAATATATTATTATTATTATTATTATTATTGACTGAGATTATCACTGATATTTATATTATCATTTTGGTTAAGATTATATCTGAAACATGATCATAACTCAAAATAATCTAATTACTTTACTCTCAGGAACTCACCATGGTACAGTTACATATATATATATATATATATATATATATATATATATATTATACATTATATATATATATATATTCATAATTACTATATAATTATTATATATTATATTATTATTATTATTATTATTATTTTATTATTATTGACTGAGATTATTACTGATATATATTATCATCATTTTTGGTTAAGATTATATCTGAAACATAATCATAACTCAAATAATATAATTACTTTACTCTCAGTAACTCACCATGATACAATTATATATATATATATATATATATATAATATATATATATATATGTATGTATATATATATGTATATATATATATATATATATATATATATAGAGATATATATATATAAGTTTCTGTGTGTAGGTCTGTACATATGCACCTGCACAAACGCCTTGCGAACATGTTAATAAATAGGTCGCGTCTTGAAGACCAAATTAATGAATAAATTTAAGATTTTTCACATTCTATGAAATCAATAAAAAAAATGCCATTTTTAGAGGGAATTCCCGCAAGGGACAAGCAATATATGCAATTAGTTATGGTGTATAAGCTCATTGTTATTTATATCCCAATGGTATATATATTTTGTTTTTCAAAAGTAAAGAATGCCAGAAAAATTATCTTTGTTTTTCTGTCCTTTCCTGAGGTGTGGGTGGGTAGGAGGACTACGTCCTCCACCTGCAATTTTCGAAAAGTTGTCGGCGATACCTTAGGCCGTTTTGCAAGCCTGTGGCCGGGGTTAATTTGCTGTTGTCTGGCTTGAAGCGATTTAAAGCCCTGTCCGTGAGTTGCTAGCGAGTGATTTTCACTCTGGTCATTTCGCCTAACTGGTTTTATTACTTAGGAACTGAGCCGCCCATTTTCTCTCAATAAATCTTAACTTTACTTATTAAAACGAGATTGCTACGATGTAAGTGTCTCCCTATTGCAAAGTATATCTGCGCAATCTTATATTGTCTCTTGCACGTTTTATTACATGGATGTCTTAAATCTCAATTTTAACCCTCTAAATCTCGCAACTTTGAAAGTAAAATACATCTCGTGATGTTATAAGAATAACATCATTCTTGATATCCCCGTTTTATAATCACTTGCAAAGAATCTGAACGTGTTATCAGGCACAAGCAATAAATTACAATGTAACTTATTTTTTTGAGTTCTTAAGAAAGGCCTAACCCCTAACCTCGAAAGCTCTAAGAGTAAGTGTAATTAGCTAGTGTGTTGATATATAGATATTTAAAATATCATTAAATGCGCTTTTCTATCTGATAATACTCTTTATGCAAATTAATGTGCTCGGAGTAATAGAGTAAAAATAATGACCCTCGTATGGTAACATTTCCGTTGAGGGCGGAGCTACATGTACCCGCTTCAGTGACCAACGCGCAATCTATTTTATTACTCTCTCTCTCTCTCTCTCTCTCTCTCTCTCCTCTCTCTCTCTCTCTCTCTCTCTCTGCGTGTGTGTATATTCATAACCAGTACTTAAAGAATTTCCTTTTGATTATCATACGTGAACTTCTGAGTGAAGTGAGGCCATTCGTCTTCAACAAGGAAGGTCTATCCTATATACTAATGCTTAATCATTAAGTACGTCGTAATATAAGTTTTGGCTTAATTTAGCCTGCGCGTAGTATAGCTGTATGTATGAATAATTATTATGAGGAATAGACTAAGAACCAAATACAAATTCTTTATGCACCTGTTCATCCAGACCTGAAACTGATCCTGAAATTCAACGCTGGAAACTCTGATGGTATAACTGTGAAATAAATTTTAAAATGTTCCTGAAATGAGAAAGCAAAACAATACTGAATCCATATTAATTTACACTTCTATTATTTTCCTGTCTAATACATCACTGAAGACAGTTACAATATGTAGCGATCGGAGATAACGATAACTAAGATAAATAGTAACTGGCAACTATAGTATTTTGTCTGGATAATTCTCTGTCTAGAGTGAGACATGCTCAACTGGCCGAGTCGTCCGACAGGTGTATCGACGATAGGACGTTGTTCTAGAATCTGCGTCTCTCTCGTGAAATTATAACTTCCAGCCAGTGACAGTGGCTAAATCTGACGAGTTTTATGTTTGTGAACAGTGTTCTGATTCCAAGATTCAATTTTAGACAACTTTGTACGGTTGCAGAGCAAGACAAATCCTCGAAGTGTGCTCAGGATTTTCGCTGGCCTTGGTTGCAGGAGTTGGAGTGCCAGCGAACCTTTACAGCGGAGTATATTTATCCGTAGGGGGATTCTTCCTTACCCACACATGGCAGCTCGCACAAACGTCGGAGGAACGTAAGTAACAATAACAAGTAGAAACCTGTACTAAGATTAAACCTAGTAACCCCGGTGTAACACCTTTCGGGTGCTCTAGGAAACCTAAACACTACGTAGGAATCGGTCAAACTTATGTTTAGGTGTACGTCGAAAGTGACGTAATGCATTGTGACGTCAAAGTGAACGTCCATCGTTCACCTGTAGTACTTTCGTTATTTTTGGCAAGCTGTTTGCATTCCCTTTCGTCATTCATTCGTTTGAGGTAGAGGATATTGCTTCACCAGGCGTAGGCGTGGCTTAACCGAACAGTTTTTTAATGCCCTCCGTTTTCCTAGAATTTAAGAAACTTATGTTTGGAATGCTTGTACTTTGCAAGCACTACAATGTGCTTTTTCATAGGTAGATCGTCCAATCAACATCCGCTTGGGTAGTGGGATATTATATCTTCATAGTACTATTATTCTTGGCTAGTATACATAGGTAGTACCAACACTGCAAACTAAGAGGCAACAACGTGACTACTTTGCCCATACATAGACTAACCTGACACCTATGGAAAAAAATGAGGGAGTTTAATGATTTACAACAGCGATTAGTACATGGTTAGCTCGTCAGGTAAATCAATGAATATTGTAAATATGAAAAACAATTAAGCCAGCGACTTCATTGCAGTGGGATCACTTGCGTAAGTGTTGAGGTTACCTGTCGTAACTTACAAAGGGGGTGATTGTTCCGATCGAAACCTAAACGTAAATATTCTTGCCTAAATTGTGGTGGTAGGGGATGGTGTATAATGTTCCTAGCCTCTTACCAATATCATCAAATACAGTTACAATTCTAACCATTTCCCACATCTCTTCCACCCCCACCACCAACCAAGCCCCGCCCCCTCCCATGTCCAATCCTCCCGGAAAGTGTATCAGCGTAGAACTCTTGAACAATGCCATGACAGAAGCATTTAAGAAAATTGGTTATACGATCACTATACTCTTGTTTTTTTTTCATCTGTCCATCCGCCTGTGGTGTTTTTGTATGGTAACACTGCGGCCCGGGCTTTTGATAGTTACATTTAGCTTACATTCAACGATTATAATATCCTATTTCGAATATTAACGGTGTAATTCGCATACAGTAAATTATTAAAACACTTTTCAGTTCCAAATGTACACCCAGATATCCTTTTAATTACCTGAAACTTACAAATGGCGTAACTATCTAAAGCCCGGGACGCAGTGTTACCATACAAAAACACCACAGGCGGATGGACAGATGAAAAAAAACATGGTATAGTCTAGTTAGGCTCTATGAAATGTGGAACCATAAAAGACCAAAATAATTAACTTACTGTTGAAAGGGGTCGGGTGGGCGGAGATATTGAATATATTGAATATTCATTGGCTGAATGCTTTATTTGTAACGGAATATGAGTTTGGCTAGATGTAAGTAACAAATGGAGGTTGTGCAGTTTTAATTTATTATACTGTGTAGTTCAACGACCACAATGATTTAGAATTTAAATTTTTAAATAGAATTTCTTAACAGAAGAATGTGACCATGTGGGAATATGAATAGAAGTTACGATTTTCCAATAATAATAATAATAATAATAATAATAATAATAATAATAATAATAATAATAATAATAATAATAATAATAATAATAATAATAATCGCAATAAAGCCCAAACCACTTTTTGTAAAATGAACACTGCCATTAGTAATGGTTCTTATTACTTTTAGTTATTAATGGTTCACCAAACTTTTATTCCTAAAAGCATCTTTAAATATAAGAATAACTTTACACAACCTGGCCGCTCACAGTCGTCTTGATTTTTCAATTTGGCGCTGAAACTCCTCCATAGCCCTAGTGCCAAGGTTTTGGCCCCAAATACTCCATAGAACCACCCACCCCAAAGTCATCTGAGAACAGTACGTTGATGGATGGACGTTACCCTACCTTAGACATCATTAGCGTTCAGTTCTTGTCTTCGGTTTTTGTATAGTTGTTCGAATTCTGTAACGTCTTTGTGAAAATCCCTTGAACTAAGTCAGAAGTCAATACAGTATTGTATTTCTCTCTCTCTCTCTATCTCTCTCGCTATAATATATATATATATATATATATATATATATATATATATATATATATATATATATATTGTGTGTTTGTGTATTTATGGATGTTTCGTGATTGTTGGTGTAGGATTTAAATCATTGCCTATCTCAGCAGGACCCATCCCTACTAGTATATTTGTGCCAGTCTACCCCCATCATAACCTCATTTTTCTTTCTTAACAAGTCTTTACGTTTCATTTATTGACAGGCTCAGTGTCTTCGCCCTGTAGACTCTATCTGTCATTCTTTTTTATATGCTCAAATATACTGCCTGTACAGTTGGATAATAACTCGACCGTCTTGACAGTAGGCCTAAGGTCTTTCTCCTCCCACCATTTCCTCTTCTTAGCACCTCCTCCTTTGTATATAAGTAAATGATTTATGTTCTGTGGCTGAGAGCTCACATAGACCCACAGAGAAAGAGGGAGAGAGGGAGAGAGAGAGAGAGAGAGAGAGAGAGAGAGAGAGAGAGAGAGAGAGAGAGTCTTGATAGAAATGCATAAAGGTTATGCATTTGACGACTATATACTTTTAAGTTAATGGTGATTTGTGAAGGTTACTGTGAATTTCTCTTATAAGTGGGATACTTTTAAGTAAATGGTGATTTTTAAACGTTACTATGAATTTCTCTTATAAGCGGGAGAATATTTCATTGGGGGAAGGGCCTATTAGCATATTTATATCAATAATTGTGTAAATTTACGGGTTTGTGTATTGTAGAGGGGAGGTCGTGTTGAGCGAGAGAAACCATTTCTCATATAAGGAAGGGTGGGGAGGGGTTCTAAATATAACGCCCGTATTTCTGTAATGGGTTTTAGTCGTCGGCCTCTCATCCCATTTTTTTTAAAGACTTTGGGTGTTTGATGGGAGAAGCTGCTAATTAGTTAGTTTGTGTAAAGTATCAGATCCCTGGTACGTGAAAGGAGAGGAAAACGTTATCCTGATATTTATGTTAAATAAGATACTTACATGACAGAAACTTGGCCTTGATCTTGAAATTTTTGTAAAATACGAAACTTTACAAAACTACCATTTTGAAATCCCTATATATATATATATATATATATATATATATATATATATATATATATATATTATATATATATATATATATATATATATATATATATATATATATATAGAGGCATGGAACATGTCATAATACAACAATTCTTAGCATGTCATAAAATACGAAAAATGAGAGCAGTTCAGTGTGGAATCTCGCATTAAATAAAGAAAAAAAATGACCTTAACGAAGTGGTGCACCTCACATTCCTGTTAAATAAGAAACATGACAAAGACGCAGTTCGGACCCTAACACTACATGAGAAACGTGACAAAAATCGCAATCCACAACCTCCAATTGATTAAAAAACATTACCAGAACTCAGTTCTGAACCTTGTGTTGTATAAGAAACACGACAAAAAGAGCAAGCTTAAAAGTACCATTAGATGAGAAACATGACTAAAAGAGAATCTTGTCCTTCCCATAAAAAAAAAAGACACGACACAAACTCGATCTGAGGGTCGCATGAAAGAGGTCTTTGGATTCAGTGTTGCTTCGTAAATCAAGGTTTCGTTCAGTGCAGTCCTTCATGATAGGAAGACTTAATGAGGTTTTTTTTTCCAACGGTTTGCTAACTGAACACCCCTCGGCCCCCTTAGTAACCAGTGTGATTTATGTAGTGAGGGTAACTTTACTGACTGGTGTATGCTGTGTTGAGTTTCAGAGAGAGAGAGACCCTTTCGTGCCCATATGTTTTAGTTATTATCTCTCTCTCTCTCTCTCTCTCTCTCTCTCTCTCTCGATGTTTTGATTATTTGTTCTTGTAAGTAAAGGGTGGTTGATGGAGGGGCTACAGTACCGAATGGTTTTATTCTGTTATTTTTTTGTGCGACTTTAAAAGCTTTATGCGTAAGGAGAGGTTGTAACAACATTGCCGTATCTTTTTATCACTTTATTCATTTACCTTTATGTCTTTGGTATTCTTGTACCTTTCTCGTTTTCATATCTGGGAATCGGGTCGTGTAAATGTTCGTATTCCAGCTGCCTCTTAGATTATTCTCAGTGAGTGTAACATGAATAATAATAATAATAATAATAATAATAATAATAATAATAATAATAATAATAATAATAATAATAATAATAACTGAAGACTTAGGCTATACTTTTAAAATATGGTTCTTCCTCTTGGGAAAACCTAGAACAAGTATACTTACATATAAAACCTACAAGCTGTAATCATTTCCCAACAGTGTTGAAGACCACGCTGATCAGGACAAAATAAAGCAAGGAAGGAAAATTTTTTAAAGATTTTATTTATATATTTTTTGTGGGGGGGCGGGTGGTGGGGTCATAACCAATAAATGTGTCCTCTTACGTAAGTTAGTACTTTCATTTCGAAGGCTTTGATGACCTGTCAAAGCATATAAAGCCGAGGAAGTTTGTGTGCTTACAGTAAACGAATTCCTCTCTAGAAGGCGAGTCTGTAATTGGCTTCAGTCATGGTCATTGGTCATTAATGTAGATGGGAAAGCTTAGAGCACATTGTTATAAATATCTCTCTCTCTCTCTCTCTCTCTCTCTCTCTCTCTCTCTCTCTCTCTCTCTCTCTCTCTCTCTTTGTCATCAAGTCGGGATGCTCTCTCGCTCTTGTCACACAGCATCAAGGGATATCTTGCATGAGCGTTTCAGGACTCATATGTCGGTTTTGATGCTTGAGCACTTGACATTGATAACCCGGAAAGGTCAGTTACCGGTACATTGTAGTTCATGCTTGCAAGCAGTTCATGCTCGCAAGACAGTTAGCTGTCGCTATAGGGAGAGGTTACAAAGCATCTAGAGCACCGGATATCCTGCCTCGTTAACATGGTTGCTCCAGAGAAAACGCAATTTATATTCCTGTCATTCCTTTTGTTGTCAATTACCCTCACACCTCTTCTTCTCTCTCTCTTCTCTCCTCTCTCTCTCTCTCTCTCTCTCTCTCTCTCTCTCTCTCTCTCTCGTTAAGCATTGTTCAAGTAGTTACAGGATATGAATGGCTTTCTTCCTAGTGTACGAATTTAAGGATATATTATTTTGCGCTTTAGGGTAGCAATCTTTCTATATTTATTGCATCTGTATTTATTGCCATATTTCTCCATTTTTAACGTTCATATGTGAACACTGTTATCATTCATCTATGCATCGTACTAATTTATATATTTCATTTTCATTAGGGTGCTGGATAATCCTGATGGGTTCCGGCGTTTGGTTCTTAAGACCTAAATTTCATAATCAATCAGTCAAACCTATCAATAAACATATTTATTGCTCACTTACTTCTAATTTCTTCAATATTTTCTTTCCAGGATACAATTTATTGCTCATTGACACTAAATATCCGAACATTTTCGTCTGTGAAACCCAGTGGAATAGTGATTGTTCATTTACTAGTATAATTTGCAGTGGTTTCCTTCGCAATGATTCCACGCTCTGCCAACGTGGAATTAGAGGGATTTATATCTGGTGATTAGAAATTCTCGATATAGTATGGTTCGGATCCCACAATAAGCCGTAGGTCCCGTTGCTAGGTAACCAGTTGGTTCCTAGGCACGTAAAAATGTCAAATCCTTTGGGCCAGCCCTAGGAGAGATGTCACTCAGTTCAGTGGTCTGGTTAAACTAAGATATACCTAACTTTATCTTCCCAATTTACATATTAATAGCTCTGTGCATTTACTGAAATGTTTTGGGAGAATTATATTTATTTTACTTAGAGTCAGTCATATGTGAAGGGTGTATAGCAAACTGGAATTATCGCCCTCCACAATAGTAATAAAAGTCAGGTCAAGAGGTTGGTTGGATATTTCTGCCTATTTCACCTTATTGTACGATCCATTGAGAAAGTTATGACAGTGTAGGAATCCTTAAATTTGTTATCGTTGCAACATTCATTAACGAACTGAAACTTCAACGGTGCAATATTCGTATACTGCGACAAATTAAAGGCAGATATTAGTGAATGGTTAAAGGTTCACTATCACGATTATTCGCCTGTGGCAACGTTGCAGCGGATATGCAAACATACCACGTTTATTCCTTTTCCAGTGGTCGCCGTAGTATCCTCTTTTGTAGAGGGGAAAATTTTGAAGTAGAGGGACCCCGGGATAATTGAATACAATGTACCCATGCAAATAAACGAAACAATGTAGATTTTTGCATAAAGTGTATGAGGTGTGTTTATGTAATTCGACTCATTCTGTTGGCAGAATTGCGCTGCTACGATGTCGATGTTGAGGATGATTCCTTCTGTTTTAAATTAATTTCATTCAGTTCTGAGTGGATTTGACTTAACCTATAGCTAACACTACGTTATAAGGGAACGCCAATTTCATTTTATGGCAGATAGGTAGTATTTCCTACCGTATCTCATTGTTTCTACACCGTAGGGATTAGTGCCGTCAATACACCTCACGAGATGCACTGTAGGCATTACTCATGGTTCTTTGCAGCATCCCTTCTGCCCCTAGCTGTAACTCCCTTTCATTCCTGTAACTGTACCTCCGTTCATATTCTCTTCCATCTTACTCTCCACCCTCTCCTAACAATTGTTTTATAGCGCAAATGGAAAGGTTTTCCCCCAGTTACACCTTTACAACGTTATTATTCTCAGTTTCCCTTTTAGCTTTGAATGACCTCATAGGCCCAAGCGCTTGGCTTTTGGCCTTGATTTTTACATTCCATTCCATTCCATTCCATTTCATTCCATTTCTAGGTGTGGAATTCTTTGTCTTCCTCTGCACTTCCGGAATCGTATAACTAAACATGGTTACTGCAGACGCGCCGGTTTCGACCACTCAACAAAAATCATTAAAATAAAAATAAAAATAAAACACACACAAGATTTTGACATCGTTATTCCACATGAAACCATTTCCCCCTACCACACACACACCCCCCCCCCCCTCGCCCCATACCCAGAAAACCCTAATTGAAGTAAAATCTTCTAATTTCATTAGGGCGTAACAGACCCCGGGCGCGTTCCGGCCGATAGTTTTCCCATCGTACGTTGCCCAGCGAGATAATTGGAAAGGCCGTTACGAAATCCCTTTTAGGCATAATATGCAAGCAACGAGTAATACTAAAGTACTGCTGCCGCAGTAATTGCGCGCTGCAATGCAGCGTAGCTGTTGTTTCCAATGCTAGGGAGGTCTCTCTCTCTCTCTCTCTCTCTCTCTCTCTCTCTCTCTCTCTCTCTGACACACACACACACACACACACACAATTGTTTCTGCGTATATTTGTTAAACATGAAAAGGAAAGGATATATTTGCTCTCTCTCTCTCTCTCTCTCTCTCTCTCTCACACACACAGTTGTTTCTGCGTATATTTGTTGAACATGAAAAGGAAAGGATATTTGCTTTTCTCTCTCTCTCTCTCTCTCTCTCTCTCTCTCTCTCTCTCTCTCTCTCTCTCTCACAATTGGTTTTGCGTATATTTGTTAAGCATTAGAATGATGTTTGCACACTCTCTCACGTAAATGTTTTTCTTCATATAATTAGGCATAAAAAGGGTATTTGGTTCGTAATGAAATTAGCAGTTTTCACCCGTTTAATTATGCAGAAAGAACTAGAGCATATTACTCGGAGAATTATACTTAACACACCGGTATTTGCTAACACCGGAGAGTAACTTGTTTTCTTGGCCACCAGTTGCAGGTTACAGAATTATATTATTATTATTATCGAGGTCGTTTGATAAGCCGCTTGAAGCTTAAGCAAAGTTATCGATTGAAAACCACATCAATGAGTCAGTACGGTGGGGTAGCAGGGTATGGAGAAAGAGACACTTGAAAAGTCGATTGCTTTCTGGTTTCTATATATATATATATATATATATATATATATATATATATATATATATATATATAAAACTATTGCTATAACGACAATATTAAATGTGTGAATTAGCTATCACAGGATATGCCTTACTGCAGTCTCAAGTGGTGACCAGTAAGAGTGGAATAGATTAGGCCTACTTGCCAACAAAGAAAGTTTCATTAATCTTTGTCACGGCACCGCTGAAATCGAATCAATATCATTATTTTAAAAAGCTCAACCGTGGTGTGCAGCTGGTGACTCCGTGCAATTGCTCTACCTGAAAAAGGGCAATTGATGATGATAATAATAATAATAATAATAATAATAATAATAATAATAATAATAATAATAATAATAATAATAATAATAATAATACTTGGGAAAAAACTCTCTATCGCGAGAGTGTATATAATGTTCTGAAAGGTCCACAATAATGCAATTTGTTGCGAGTTCGTGTATAATTTTTAAAACTTTACAAAAAGCTTTCGAACCCTTCCCTGGGTTCATCTTCAGTCCAAATCTGAAGACTGGAGATGAACCCAGGGAAGGGTTTGATAGCTTTTTGTAAAGTTTTAAAAATTATACACGGACTCGCAACACTTTGTATTAATGTGGACCCTTCAGAACAAAATAATAATAATAATAATATTGCTAAAAAGAATGCCAGAATTAAGCGAGTTGATTTTATATATTGTTTTTTTTCTATTTTCCTTGCAATTCGCTTCTCAGGCTCAGCGATGTTTCATATTGGGAATTTTCAAAAAATGAGATGAATATTGGGCACTTACTCTGAAACATCGCTGAGCCTGAGAAGCGAATTGCAAGGAAAATAGAAAAAACAATATATAAAATCAACTCGCTTAACTCTACCATGCTTTTTAACAGCATTTGCCTAAATGATAATAATAACAATAGAGTTCCCTGCAAGAGATGGTGAAATTGGACTTTTCATATTTTTTAAAAAAATAATCAGATCCGTTGTAACTCATGAGTAAATCCTACCAATTCCTTGTTCAAACTATATAGTCATTTATGACATTGCTTCTTACCAGTAAAGTCCAGTGCTCAGGCCTCACTGATTTTTTTCCGCGCTCTCTGCTTTTATGGTAACAGCTGTGTGTGAAGGCAAAAGGCGGCATACTTTATTGTAAGTAAGTGATGTAGGTTTTTATTTTTAAATCATTATGGAACTTTTCTCTCTCTCTTTGGTTTTGTAACTTGCCGATTTCATGTTTTCAACGCTGAGGCCTATTGATATTTGTCATAACTCCTTGTAGCATGTTCACGGTCTACTCCGTTACACCGTATTGAAACTGTCATGATTGAGCTGACTCTCTCTCTCTCTCTCTCTCTCTCTCTCTCTCTCTCTCTCTCTCTCTCTCTCTCTCTTCCCCCGATGCAAAACGTTTGGCGGCATACCGCGCTCGTTCTACTTCTGTTTTCCCCAAGGAAGTTAGGCAAGTTGTGCCTGCGAGCAGTTCATGGAGACAGAAAGTGTTCAGAGAGACTAGACGGAGGAACAGGAAAAAGGGAGGGTGGATGATAGACCGACCAGTTTCTGGATCACCTTCAAATCTGGAGAAATACTACTTGAGCTGGGAAACCCAAAGACGGTAGTTAGTTGGACTAGTAGTATCGGAGATGGGTAGGGATCTCCCCTACTTTTAGTTTATTTCTCCTGATTCTGATTTGTGTTGGGTTCGTCATGGACTCGTTGGGGGTTGAATTGTGGTTGTATTGCGGTTATAATACGCTGAATTGTGTTTTCCTTAGTCTTACTATACTTTGAATTGTTTTTTCTTTTTCAAATCATACGTCGAATTGTGTTTTTCTTAGCTTAATTATACATTAAATTGTTTTTTCATTACAGTCTTCTGATACTTATGATTATTTTTTGTCTAGTTTACAAATTTAATTTGTTATTTAGGTTTGTAGGATTGTAAAGGGAGTGCATTATATTTGCACTGGATTATGTTACTCGTATTAATTCTCTGGTTCTATAAAAGTGATCAGAAAGAATTAGTCAACAAAGTTATTCCTTCTTCTTTTTGCGTGTGTATAAAATACATTCATTACTTATGTTTAAAAAGAGCAAAGATACCAAATCCATATTTTTTTCGCCATTGAGTACCACGATTAGGCTTTTGAATATTAGCTCGACTTTGCGGAACTTCTTGTCCTTATTCCAAAAATAAATAAAGAAAATGAATAAGTTTTCATTGCGTAACAACTTTGCTCTGTTGACCTTTCGGATTCATTGTGTTTATTGACGTTTATATCCATCTGCCGGAGTTTGGTGTAAGTTTTAGTAATGTGTCGTGTTTTCCATACACCTTTATTTTCATTTTGTGTAGTTTTCCATACACTTTTTCCCTCTAGTTTTTCTTACACCTTGTTTCCCATGCACTTTTTTCTGTGTAGTTTTCCATACACATTTTTTTGTTTACTCTGCAGTTTTCCAAAGACGTTTTCTCCCCTCTTTGTAGGTAGAACACGTCGCCAAATGTCATGGCTGCATCATATATTGACCCGGGTGGATAAGCCTAAGCTAACTTGTTGAAACCAGTTCTTGTTAATGCTCAGCCTTCCTCTTTTTTCCGGGTTTGTGACCGATAAGATGAAGGTCACATTGTAATGCTACTGAAGTAGTTCGCGTGAGGGTGGAGAATATCAAAGTCTAATATCTCACTACACAAAGCGATTTTTTTTTATAGAAATAATGAATTAATATTCACAGTAGTCTGACTACTTCCGGCAAGGACTTCTCCCTACTTTTGGGGTCTAGTCCAATCCACCCCCCCTTCCTCCCAACATTCCCCCGCCCCCCCTCATTAAGAGTATTTGCCCTTTCTGTCTACGCCTTCATTTAAAAAAAAATCGCCACATCGCTTGCATTCGTAATAAAGGTCATCCCTCTTCCGTTACAGGATGCAGAAGAGAAAGGCTTTCTGATTATAACGAAACTTTTAGGTTGTTTTTTCATTGTTTTTATTTATTTCTATTTTTTATTTCAACGTTCTACTCCATTTACTGCCGTTCATTCCCCCCATCCCCCCCCCCCCACACAACCTTCCCTTCCGCTTATTGAAGTGCGAAATTTAGGGTTAATGTGCGTCTTCTGTTAAAAGATTAATACAGTTCTCTTACTGTTCTTGTGTCTTCTGCTTTGTTCTTCACTTATCGTTTTTATGCATTTTTCTCATGGTTTCAAGACATACAATTCTGATTATATATATATTATATATAATAATATATATATAATAGTATATATATATATATATATATATATATATACATATATAATATATATATATATATCTATATATATATATATATTAGTTAATTATTATTTATATATATTATATATTTAATTAGTATATATATATATATTTAATAAAACCTAACATATATAGTGAATCAATTTTAATAAATAATTTAACAATAGTATATGTATTACATATATTGATATATTACGTGTATATATATATATATATTATTAATTTATATTTATATACAGTTACATACATACATGCACATATATTACAAATCATAATATTATATAGTATATTATACACTATATGTGATATATACGTATATACATATATATATATATATATATATATATATATATATATATATATATATATTATGATTCCGTCCTCGCGACCTCGGTGTTATAAGATTTCTCGTCATCTAATGATGGGGTCTCCCGTGATTTATCTATTCCTTGCTATCATTGTGACTCTCTCGACGAATATCAGACTCTTTTACTAGAGTCTCTTTTCAAGAGACAGTTCATTGCGCAGACGTTGGTATGAATATAGACTCCGCAATCTCTTTAAAAAAAAGAGAGAGAGAGAGAGAGAGAGAGAGAGAGGAGAGAGAGAGAGAGATTATATTTGACCAAGAATAATATTATTAGTTAGGTTATTGTCGCTCTCTTGACGAATATCATAGTCTTTTGATTGGAATCTCGTGTTTAGAGACAAATCATTGTACAGAAACATTAAATATCAGTGGAAAAAAGGGATATTTAACAAGGCCTATTTCTTATGTTTTAGGTGTAGAGATATTAGACCTATATATGTATATATTTATTTTAATAATAAATATATATTATTATTAATATATTAAATATAATAAATATAATAATTTTAATATATAAATAATTATATATTTATATATATATATAATATATATATATATATATATATATCTATATATATATTAAATAATAAATAATAATAAAAAATATATAAATAATATTATATATTATTAAACTTATAATATTTATAATAATTATATACTGGTTTTTGCTTTGGTTTTTAACTAAAAAATCATTTACCTGGGTTGACCGTAAAAAACTTTTCTTGTATACCTTTGTGTCATTAGGCGTTGGTTTGTTAGTGGAAATTTAATACGATTAAGGACCGGCGTTTTCAGTTCCACAAGAGCGTTTAGAATTTGTGTGTGTGTGTGTGTAAGAATGGATCTGAGGAAGAAAGTGGAAGCTGTTGTTGTAAGTCTTTACTATTCGGAAATAGTAAAGAATTTCACAAGACTAAGCTTTCGTGACTTGCTCCAAATGTGAAAACGACCATGGAATTAAAGATGATTATAAGCGCGCGTACATTTTGTTGCTAACACTGCCCACTACCTACCGTTAAACTTGTTTGCTAGTACCCAAGCAAACATGCGGTCGTCTAATTCATTGTACTCTCAAGCCCTTCCGCGTCGGTAACTGGGAAAAGGAGGCGAGGCAGGCGACACGACACGAGAGCAAAGGGCACGGAGGATATTGCGCATGCGCTGCAAACTGCGTCGTAATTAGGTAATTGCCGCATTTCTATAGAGTAACGACCGGACGAACGTTGGTGTGTAGTGAAGTACCTTTGTTTGGAAAAGACACGTACTGTAATTAGCTTGCTTTTTTTTTTAATTCTCGTAACTATTTTATTTGTCGTGAAATTCTTTTTTTTTTTTATTCACGGTAAATGCGTAATAATTATGGGCTCCCGTAAATAATAACTCTTTGGCCGCCTGACTTTCATCCGGACTTTCACTGGAACTTTCGTTTGCACTTTCATGAAGGCTTTCATTCGGGCTTCTATCCGAAATTTCACTCAGACTGTCATTCGCACTTTCACTAGGACGTTCATCCGAACATTTTATCGGTACTTTCATTTGCACTTTCATAAGGGCTTTCATTCGGGCTTCTATCCGAAATTTCACTCGGACACTCATTTGCACTTTCACAGGGACTATCATAATTCGGACCTCCATCCGGGCTTCCATTCGTACCTTTATCCAGACTTTCATCAGGACTTTCATATGAACTCTCTGTCCAACTTTAATCCAAACTTTCATTCGGACTTCCATTCGATGACTCAGTTACCCCAGAGAAGATAGGATAAGTTAGCGGAGTAACTGTTGCTTATTGGTCTTTCAGCTGATATTTTCCGAGGAGTCATTTTATTTTGAAGCATCGTCAAGTCACAGAAATAGACAGCTTAAATTTTATCCTCGCCTTCATTTTGTGTGCGCATGCGCGCGCATGCGTGTGAGAAGGCCGTCGTAATAATCATTGAGTAAAGCAACAAGAAACATATAAACATATTTTATATATATATATACACATATACATACAAATGCGGATTTACATATGAATATATATATATACATATATATATATATGTATATGTATGTATATATATGTATGTATGTATGTATGTAGATAATTTATACCCCTGTGCGTTGATTGACTTGCGTATCAGCATCAGTCATAGAGTAAGCGCAAACGGAAATACCAAGCTTTCTAGTTCGAGAAGTACAATTACCTGTTTCTTCTCATGCTTATACACACCACTTCCTTCAGGATGCTCTTAAGTGATGGTGTTTGGTTATTGCATCTCTAAGAGAAATGCATAACAACTCTCTTCCTTGTAGCAGAGAGTACGAATTCGACTCGTAATCACTTGTAAGACTGATAACAGTTTACGGCCTGGTTCCCACCGGGTTATATATAGATGGGAATTGTTAGCTGTAATGGGAATGACACCGCTGATGGGAAATTGGGTTACGTTGCGAGAGAAGTTGTTTCCTTGTCGAATGATCTATACACCGGCTTTTTCCTTCTGTCCACCCGCCTGTGGTGCTCGCGCATGGTAACACTGCGTCCCGGGCTTTAGATAGTTACGCTATGTGTAAGTTTTAAGTAAATAAAAGTATATCTGGGTGTACATTTGCAACTGAAAAGAGTTTTAATAATTTACTGTGTGCGTATTACATCGTTAATATTCGAAATAGGATATTGTTATTATTGTTGAATGAAAGCTGAATGTAACTATCTAAAGCTCGGGGCGCAGTGTTACCATTCGCGAGCACCACAGGCAGGTGGACAGATGGAAAAAAACAGAGTAATAGGCCCGGATCGTAGATGTTGGAACTGTGAATTTTTAAGGTACACCATGCTTGTTAATTTGATTCCTAATGCGACCGCCGTACATTAATTAACCCAGGGCTTGTAAATAAAACAGGTCCTTGGCATACCTACAAGGTCGTTTTGAGAGCTGTAATATTCTCGGGATCTTAAGCGTAATCTGTCCTGAAGGAAAATTAGTAATCAAATTTCAAGTGATTAATTTTAATAGAACTTAAAAACTGACAATCACAGTTTGTAATGAGATAGCGGTTGACATCATCGCTGTGGCTGACTTCATCAATCACTATTGAAAGGAGAGAGAGAGAGAGAGAGAGAGAGAGAGAGAGAGAGAGAGAGAGAGAGAGAAGATGAGTGCACTCGTAGATAAACGACCAGCAGAGAAGCAACAGCCTAAGGTCAGGGTCGACCGAAGAAGAAATTATTATTGTTGTTTGCTGGGCTCGTTTCCAGTGCATATTATCAGTACAGATAAAAGCAGACGAGCAGCCCACAATGTTGCACAGTGTTTAGTGTTGTTTGGAGGATGCTCTGTTGTTGGGTTTGCTGTTTATTTTCATTGTTTTATATTTGTTTTACGTGGCGGGGTTACTGGCCAGTCATGTTACCACTCATGCAATAGAATGCAATTCATGGTCATTTTATTTAATTTTTTTTTCACTGTCATTATAACCGACCTTTACTACTAAAGTGTTTTAATTAGAACAGGGTCTTTGTTAGTGGATTACCTCACTTCGAATTGGGTGTGTGACTTCATGTTCGCTCATATAGACACAGTGTACTTGACCCCGCTCAGGAATTTACGTATTTATTAGATTGCGTTTTGTAGGAGTATTGCTGTACGATTTTTGTCTCGTGGAGATATTTATTTGGAATTAATATTGACATGTATGCCTGTGGGTGCCTCATGCTGTGTTTTGACCAGTAGTCAAGTTTCTCTCTCTCTCTCTCTCTCTCTCTCTCTCTCTCTCTGTTTTAGTCTGAATAGACTATATCTTTATCTTCTGGTACTCTCTCTCTCTCTCTCTCTCTCTCTCTCTCTCTCTCTCTCTCTCTCTCTCTCTCTCTCATATGAATAGCTGGCTGTGTTTTAGTCTATTGAATAGACTGTATCTTCTGGTTCTCTCTCTCTCTCTCTTCTCTCTCATACATGAATAGCTGACTGTGTTTTATTCTGTTGAATAGACTATATCTTCTGGTACTCTCTCATATGAATAGATGTGTTGTAGTCTATTAATTAGGCCTATATCTTCTGGTACTCTCTCTCTCTCTCTCTCTCTCTCTCTCTCCTCTCTCTCTCTCTCTCTCATACATGAATAGCTGACTGTGTTTTTGTCTGTTGAATAGACTATATCTTCTGGTTCTCTGGTTCTCCTCCTCTTCTCCTCTCTCCTCCTCCATTTTCTCCAAATATTCTTTAATCGTTCTGGTTCCTTCTCCCAGCTCATCTCTCTATCTTCCTCTTCTCGTCTTCTGGGGGTCTCCCGTTCTCCTGTTCTCTCTCTCTCTCCTCTCTCTCTTTCTCTCCTCTCTCTCTTCTCTCTCCTCCTCCCGCCCGTCTCCTCTCTTCCTCCCTCTCCTCCCTCGATCCCTCTCATCTCTCTTCGTCTCTCCTCCCTCTCTCTCTCTCTCTTCCCCCTCTCTCCCGAGACTATCTCCTCTCTCCTCTCCTCTCTTTCTTCTCTTCCTCTCTCATCCTCTCTCTCTCCTCTCTCTCTCTCCCTCCCTCTCTCATCTTCCTTCCTCTCTCTCTCCTCCCTCTCTCTCTCCTCTTCCCCTCTCTCTCTCCTCTCTTCTCGTCTCCCACCTCTCTCCTCCCTCCTCCGTCACATCTTCTCTCTCCTCCTAACCTCTCTCTTCTCTCCCTCTCTCTCTCTCTCCGCCTCTCTCTCCTCTCTCCTCCTCGTCATCTCAGCTCTCCTCTCCTCTCCCTCATCCCTCTCCTCTCCCCGCTCTCTCTCGTCTCTCTCCTCTCTCTCCATTCTCTTCTCTCTCCACCCGCTCTCTCCTCTTCTCTCTCTCTCTCCTCATCGACTCTCCTCCTCATCTCTCTCGCTCTCTCTCTCTCTCTCTCTCTCTCTCCTCCGTCTCGTCCTCTCATCTCTCTCTCTCACGTCACTCTCTCCTCTCCTCCTCCTCTCTCCTCTCTCTCTCTCCCTCCCATCTCTCGTCAACTCTCTCCCTCTTATATATGAATAGCTGAATGTGTTTTTAGTCTATTGAATAGACTATATCTTCTGGTACTCTCTCATATGAATAGCTGTGTTGTAGTCTATTAAATAGGCTATATCTTCTGGTACTCTCTCTCTCTCATATATGAATAGCTGTCTGTTTTAGTCTATTGAATAGACTATTCTTCTGGCACTCTCTCTCTCTCTCTCTCTCTCTCTCTCTCTCTCTCTCTCTCTCTCTCTCTCTCTCTCTCTCTCTCCTTTAACAGAATGTGTCCTAGTCTTATGTTTTTAATATTTTCTGGTACTTTTAATGACGTCATCTGCAACAATCCCCGTTCGTATGGGTTGCCCACCTAGGAAGTACTGCCGAACTTGAAGGAGTATGAACTGGTACCGTATTTGGGAGGTGGGTTGGTGGGGGAGCTGACCCCGCTCGGGTACTAGATGGTCCCAGGAGAGCTGTGGGAGGTCGGAGGTCACAGCTGTTGACCTCTGTGGTTTATGAGCATCGCATTCTTGCCCTTTGTGTGAATGATTAATTGGTGGGTTGGCTTAGAGTGTTTTGTCCTTTTATTTCGCGAAGCAGGGTTCTACGGAGAGAGAGAAGAGAGAGAGAGAGAGAGAGAGAGAGAGAGAGAGAGAGAGAGAGAGAGAACCCGTTTTGCATTGATAGTATTCATTTTGTGTCAAAATATGCCATCTCCAGTTAGGGTTGAGTAATTTGCTATGAGAGAGAGAGAGAGAGAGAGAGAGAGAGAGAGAGAGAGAGAGAGAGAGAGAGAATGTGCTCTAGTTACGTAGATGTGAGAGAGAGAAGAGAGGTACACATTGATTGTATATTTATTTCTAGGATAAGGCAGACGGAGAGAGAGAGAGATTTGCTCTAGTTACGTAGATGTGAGAGAGAGAAGAGAGATACACATTGATTGTATATTTATTTAGAGGATAAGGCAGACGGAGAGAGAGAGAGAGAGAGAGAGAGAGAGAGAGAGAGAGAGAGATAGCGGTCTACACTGTTTGTGTAGGTTGTGTCGTGGTCGGGTAGAGCGACCCCTATATTGCAATTAGCTTTTAGTGTGATATGCGATGTGTTCCTTCCCAAGCCTATTCTCTCTCTCTCTCTCTCTCTCTCTCTCTCTCTCTCTCTCTCTCTGGATGATATATGTAGAAATCACAAGGACTGGACTATTCTCCTATCTGGAGACTTCAACTTTCCTTTCGTAGACTGGAAAGAACGAATAGGAGATTGTGGTTGTACTTATACATATAAAAAAAGAGAGTAATAGTAGTGCAGAAGATAAGAGGCAATTCGAAAAGCTATTAGATATGCTACTAGAATACAACATTCAACAAATAAATCACCTGCCAACAAGAAAGGAAAATACTTTAGATCTAGTATTTGTGAACGAGGTGAATTATGTTAAAGAAATAATAGTTTATAATGCGAGTATTTCAGACCATAATGTCATAGAATTAACTGTCCATTCCAAAGCAAGTGAAAACAGAGATAAGCAAGAAATGAAAAAGTGGGAAGGATATGGAAAATACAACTTCTACAGTAAAAATATAAAATGGTCAGAAATAATTGAAGAATTAAACAAAGATTGGGATAACATTTTCGTAAGTGATGACATAAGGGTAAATACGGAGATATTATATAAAATATTAGAGAAAATAGTGGATAAATATATACCGAAGAAGAAAAGTAAACATCAGTCATGCATACCAAGAGATAGAAGGATCTTGTTCCAGAAAATCAGAAAGTGGAAAAAAGGTCTTGCAAAAGAAAAAAAATGCTTGGAAAGTTTTAGAACTAAAAAGTAAGATAGAAAATGCAGAACAAAAGATTATACAATCAAAAGAAAATGAAAAACGGGACTTGGAAGAAAAAACCCTAATAAATATCAAGCAAAACCCCAAACTATTATACTCATACGCGAAAAAGATGAATAAAAGAAGAATAGAAATTGGCCCTCTAAGAATTGAAGGGAGATTAACGAATGAAAAAAAGGAAATTTGCAACATATTGGCAGAAAGATATAAGAGAGAATTCACCCCTAGAATAGATAATGAAGATAATGATATAGAAGTAAGGGACGAAAATAGTGAATATTTAGCTGACATAGATATTAATGAAGCTGATATTGTGCAGGCTATTAATGAAATTAAAAATGGAGCTGCAGCAGGGCCTGATAGAATTCCTGCTATTTTGTTAAAGAAAGTAGTTCATTCTATCGCAAAGCCACTTGCAATATTATTAAGACAAAGTGTAGATACAGGCAAGATTTATGATGAGCACAAATTAGCATATATTACCCCTACTTTCAAAAGTGGATCAAGATTAGAGGCAAGAAATTATAGGCCTGTGAGTCTAACATCACATATTATGAAAGTGTATGAAAGGGTAATGAAGAAAAATATTATGAAACATTTAATAAAAAATAATTTGTTTGATAATAGGTACAACATGGTTTTCGTACCCGGAAAAAGTACAACAAACCCAATTGTTAGTCCACCGTGAGAACATATTCAAAAATATGAAAAGCGGAAATGAAACAGATGTGGTTTATCTAGACTTTGCAAAAGCTTTTGACAAAGTAGACCATAATATATTAGCGAAGAAAATTAGAAAACACAATATCGTGGATAAAGTAGGAAGATGGTTAAAAGAATTTTTACACAACAGAAAACAGATAGTTATTGGAAACGATGAGAAATCGGATGAAGCCAAGGTAATATCCGGTGTGCCACAAGGTTACGGTGTTAGCTGCAATACTGTTTGTTATTATGATTGAAGACATAGACAGTAATGTTAAGGATTCGGTAGTGAGTAGTTTCGCTGATGACACAAGAATAAGTAGAGAAATTACTTGTGATGAAGATAGGAACGCTCTACAAAGAGACCTTAACAAAGTATATGATTGGGCAGAGGTAAATAGGATGGTATTTAACTCTGATAAATTTGAATCAATAAATTATGGAGACAGAAGGAAAGCTATATGCATATAGGGGACCTAATAATGAGACAATCACAAATAAGGAAGCAGTTAAAGACCTTGGTGTGATGATGAATAGGAACATGTTATGCAATGATCAAATAGCAATTCTTTTGGCAAAATGTAAAGCAAAAATGGGAATGTTGTTACGGCACTTCAAAACAAGAAAAGCTGAACACATGATTATGCTTTATAAAACATATGTTCGTAGTCCACTTGAATATTGCAATATGATATGGTACCCACACTATCAAAAGGATATTGCTCAAATAGA
>NC_087205.1:16184433-16211933 GCF_015104395.2 Macrobrachium nipponense | reverse complement strand
GTGACTTTACACACTGGCGGTTACCCGTGCGGATCATTCAGTATTAATATGGAAGTGGAGGTATATAACAAGCGTGCGGTATTTCAAAAGACTGTATCCAAAACAGATTCTTCATTTATTTCAGAATGACCATAAAATATTTTGATAACTTACACTGAATAAGGATGATAGTTCATGAAATAACATAGCGCAGGGCGTATTCATTACATCCACACACTCACTATATTATATAATATATATGATATATGAAAATCGTTATTACTGCGCTGCAGTATTTCATTGAGTTCAATCAAAAGGTTAGCTTTTTAATAAGTATTAAGTTTTAAACCTAAACTTCAAGATGCGTAACTCAGAAGAATGAAAATACTTGTTTACTTATAGGTAATTTAAGATTATATTTGTATGCGTATATTTCTGTATATTTATTTACACGCAAAATAATATTAATTTTTAAATAAATTTAAAATAAACAATAAATATATATATAATATTATATATACATTTATATATATATATATATAGTATATATATATATATATATATATATATATACTAGTATATACGTGTGTGTGTGCGAGGGGAGATCACATCATTTTCTCAGCTTTTTATTATTACATACATTTGCCAGTTTTATCGGTCACAAGGAACCTTAAAATTATGAGTCGAACAATACAGCGAGACAACAATAATATATTCCAGATGCTATCTGTCATTACTCTCTTGACAATGTAACGGAAAAGAGAATCCCATTCACAAACATCTCGGTCACTAGACACAGACTTTTATCTCTCTCTCTCTCTCTCTCTCTCTCTCTCTCTCTCTCGTTTTAATGTTATAAACGTATTTGTAATTTTGATATGTAACTCAATACATAACTAACATGTGTGTCGATATATAACATATATTATATATATATATATATATATATATATATATATATATATGTGTGTGTTATATGTGTGTGTGTGAATATAGTATATGTAAGCATAGATGAATGTATGAACATATACAAATATATAAAATATATATATATATATATATATATATATATATATACATACATACTATATCATACATACATACCAGTGTAATTTACCACATTGAAAAGGCGAGAGAGAGAGAGAGAGAGCAGCAGCAGCACGTACGAGTATGTGTTAGTTGCTAAAAGAGAAGTATGTGAGAAGCGCTTCAGAAATGGGACCTGACCACATAGATAGTATATATACTATAGTGAGCTTCGCCGTTTCTTTTTATGTGAAGTCTACTAGACAAAGAGTGGTCCTTGTGGGGCCTTTTCCAATTAAAGGAACCATTGACACAGAGTCAACCGGTACATTTTGTTTGTTGGGCTATCTTTTAGGCTTACTGGCTTTGATAATGAAACTAATAGCATTTCTGCTATATATTATACTATATATATATATATATATATAGATATACCAATGATATATATAAAAACTTGGTACTTTTTCGACTCTCTTTTAACATTCCTCATTCCTGTGACGTCAGTTGATAATAAATTTCTCATTGGACGAGTCGGTTACATACCCGCCAAACTATCGGGTAGCCCGAATTCGTTCCCCGCTGCCACCAGTGAAGAACCAGAGGAATTTACTTCTGGTAATTAGAAATTCCTGTCTCGATATAATGAGGTTTGGATCCCACAATAAGTTGTAGGTCCCGTTGCTAAGTGACCAATTGGTTCCTACCCACGTAAATAAAAATCTAATTCTTCGGGCCAGTGGTCTGGTTAAACTAAGATATACTTACGTCCTTCAAAGCTATAGTAGATTCACATCAACCTTGCATTTGATGTCTAGGCCAGTCCCTTACGACGCTCCTTATTTGCTGTTGATAAGCCAGTCACTGGGCTGGAAACTCTCAGTCTCTCTCGAGAGTTCACATGGGTAGGATTTATGTTCCACCTCTCCTGATAGACGTATACCTCAGGAGAGGTGGAACATAGATCCTAGCCATGTGAACTCTCGAGAGAGACTGAGAGCTTCCAGCCCTGTGAGTGGCTTATCAACAGCCAATCAGGAGCGTCGTAAGGACTGGCCTAGACATCAAAGGCACGGCTGATGTGAATCTACAATAGATAGGCAGAGGAACGCCGCGTCTTCTTTTATTTTGTCTTATTCGCGTAAGTTCATTTCATTTGAGAATCGGTTTATCGATCTTACTGGCATGGGATAACAAGGCACTGCATTCAAATCCATTTTTCCTCATCTCTTTCTAATTTTGATTCATTCCCGAAAATCGGAAACGCTGAGGGCCAAGACGCGCCCAGCACCAGCACCAGCAGAGCAGCAGCTATCCGGGACGGGAGATAACAGATAACAGAATTCAAGATAACTCTTCCCGGAAGGGCCCTCGCAGTAATAGCCCCATTAAAGAGGGCTTAACGACCATCAGGGCAGAACTAGCATTCCCCGACCTTCGGGGTTCGTTGGACTCTATTGCCACTCATGCTGGGAGCAAACAGTAAATGCCACCCCAGGACCAGCCTCTCCGAAATTGCGCCGTTGTCATTACTATTTGGATTGTATTGAAGTCGAGTCGTACGCTCAGATGAGCAATTAGGGGAGAGGGAGGGCACCGTTTTCTTCCGTTGATATTTGAGGAAGGCGCACACACACACACACACACACACACACACACACACATATATATATATATATATATATATATATATATATATATATATATATATGTGTGTGTGTGGTGTGTACTGGTAAAAATGTTCTGTTACAACAGAATTCCATCTAATAGAAGGAGCCCATAAATTCGACAAAACACAGAGAGAAAATACTATATTTCAGAGACTGCCGTCTCTCTCCTCAGGAGAAAGGAGACAGCAGTCTCTGAAGTATAGTATTTTCTCTATATTTTGGCGTTTTTTTTTTATTCCGACAGTCATTTACCTCACTGGCTTCTTAGGACTTCCTTGTGAGCCATTGTCGCTCAGACAACGAAACTCTTGCGTTCTGTTGCCAGTGTTCAAGTTCTGTATGTGAGGGATGAGATTGCTAGCCTCATGCCAGCATCTCCACTGATGCGTTATAGTGACGTCATTGTCTGTAGCCAGCATATGCCGCCTTATGTATAGCTGAGAAGAGCATGTTCTGAACTAATTGGGTTATAAATTATTAAGACATTTATATACTTAGTCGTAAACTAAAGCCATTGTTTTATTACGTGTAACGTTCTGTATGTTAATGGAGTTCCATTGAATTCATTCTCATTCACGTATAAACGATTAGTGTTATTATTGTAATTATGTGATTAGTATAATGGAAACAGTTACTGATGTGTGGCTACACTTCGACATTATAGTATATACGCCTTTAATTGATTGTTTTTGGGCTTGCGTGAGCTAAAGGCACAAGTGAACTTTTCTTATATTTTATTTATTTATCTATTTGGCACCTGGTTGTAGAGTAGATTAAAAGTTTTCCTTCCGAAAGTACCAGCTTCATTTCTCAAGAGACCACAGACGTGTTCCATTGAATCTCATAAGTAGTGAATCATGTACTCCGATGAATCTGTTGCAGTGTGGTATCGAGGCAGGGCTAGAGAGAGAAAATCTAGAAGAGAACAGGAAATCTAACACCTTTTTGAGCTACCCTCTCTTAGGTGAGAAGACGCAATGTAAATAAAAGTGTTTATTTGGCTAGAAGTCTGAATCCTCTGCCCTAGATTGATAGCATTAGGAGCTGTTGTACGTTAACACAAACCGAGAGTCTAGTCTAACGAGAGCTCTGTAACCTCTGTTGTAGCCGCTGCCACAGTCTAGTTTGGACCGAGGTCGGAGCTCTGTGGTAGAGCTCTCTCATCATCAGTCCTCTCTTGAGTGACGTGGTTTGTTGCTCTTGGGTATAAGGAAAGGGGGCTTTTGTGCTCTTTCCCAGACTTCATCAGCTCGAGTTCTTTCATGAGCCTTTATTACTGTTTAGCATCGGAGTTTACTATCAATAACCCCCGCCAATCAAGCAGGAGGTGGTTGCGCTTTATGGCTTGGTCTGTTGGTTACACAATTGTATCTCGTTTTTTACAAAACTTCACCGATGTTCCACGGGATTTTGGGAGAGATCCAGACATGGGTGGGCCTAATGATCTTTCATTTTTTCGAGGTAGAAGAGGAAGGTGACGTAAGAGATTGCTTTGTCTTTTCGGATATTTGCTGTCACCGAACACTTGTTATTTTGAAGTTTTTAGTTATTAGTGGAACACCCATTCTAATAGATTTTCCCTTCGTTTTTACTAATATGTGTGATTTAAAATCCTTGCTGACAGATTTTATCCGGGAGCTCACGATTGTTAATATTGGTAAAAAGTTATTGCTGTTTAAATAAAGGTTCGTTTCATTTGTTGTTTGTCTACTTATGTCTCTACGGCTGTTCCCATGTCATGCAGTTATGATTTCTTTTCTGCAAACCAAATTTCTACGTAGAAATGAACGCTGAATTGTTGTATGTAACGCGATATGATATTCAAGTCATGCAGGTCTTTGTTCATTTTATATCTGCTTCATTATGTAGTTTTTGTAGCCGTTATGTAATCCGCTACAGTATCCAGCAGCTTATGTGTAATAGATGTTTGTGAAGTGTGTCAACTAGCTCTCATTGTTTCAGACTCTCTCTCTCTCTCTTCTCTCTCTCTCTCTCTCTCTCTGCACCGGATGTGAACTATGAATTAAAAGAAGACAGATATACATTCTGATGACAGTCCCCCCTTTGGAAATCTGTTGTTAATGCGTGTAGATAAAAAAAACGATCAAGTCTCTCTCTCTCTCTCTCTCTCTCTCTCTCTCTCTCTCTCTCTCTCTCTGTTTGCAACCTACCTTGTCCTAACACCAAAATACATAGCTGCTTAGACTAGCTTAGTCACAATTACGTTTAATGGAACTTTCCTTAATTATTCAGTTACGCCTCTCTCAGAAATTGAACCAGGAGCCTCTGCATTGGTGTCAGAAGCACGTTACTTCAATGAGAGAGAGAGAGAGAGAGAGAATGTTGCTCCCGTTGGTTGGTTGTAGCCGTTTGGGGAAGGGTAGAGAGGAGCCGAATTTTGAGAGAACTATCCCTCGATTATTTTTTATCGATCGTTGGTCGCATCTCGAAGATCGTACGAAGCCCGGGACTCTGTCTCCCCTCGGTCACGAGATGAAGATGGATCGCAAATTAAACTCGATGAAAACAACACTTGAGAGACGCCCTCAACCTTCCTCGGTAATTACCGAGCTGTGTGTACAATAACTCGGAATCTTTTTATATACGAGATGCTTGTTAGTCTGAATAGGACTTTCGTAGCTATTATTTTGTTTTCGTTTTAGTTTCGGGTATGCGAGCCCAGAGATGCTTTGGTTATGCAATCGTTGCATTTTCTATGTTTTCAAGATGGAAGATATAGCTGCTGGTATATTTCTTATATTTCCAAGTTGTGTAAAGTTATATCTTTTTATTTATGCCCCTAGAAACTCATAAAATCTCCGTATATCTCCGTACTTTAGAAGAACCGGAAATACTTGGGTCCGACACGCCGATCCGTATTCCCCAAAAATACGTATAGAAAGAGGAATCCCAAAACGTGCCTTGTAAATCTCCATGACATACCCCCTGGTCCATATTTCATGCACGACAGCACGACCAAGTGGCATGCATCCCCTTCCTAACTCTCCCACCCTCTCCCCACCCACCCTGACCCCTTCCCTTTCCCCTTTTCTCCCCCTCCCCTCCTCCTCCCCCTGCCATCAATCAGGGGAAAATCATTGGGATCTGATGAGAGTCTTCCTTCAGTCTTGTTCGTTCTTCACTTTCTCATTCTCGTCTTCGGTCAGAGGCGATGTGGATGAGCACATTCTTCCAGAGAGGCGACATGATGGAGGAGGAGGAGTAGGTGTCAGGAACGGGATCGCAATTTAATAAAACTGTCGTGTAAATTAAATCGCCGTTTATGCGGTGCACTGTAGGCATTACTTAAGGTTCTTTGCAGCGTGCCTTCGGCCCCTAACTGCATCCACTTTCGTTCCTTTTACTGTAACTCCTTTCATATTCTCTTTCTTCATACTGTCCACCCTCTCCTAACACTTGATAAATAGTGCAACTGCTTTGAGGTTTTCCTCTGGTTACACCTTTCAAATGCTTTACTGTCAATTTCCATTTCAGCGCTGAATGACTTTGGACTAAATTCTATATTCAACTCAATTCAGCTCAATAAAATCTTTGTTGAAATAAGAACCAATAAATTGATATTAAAGGAGGGGACTAGGGCAAAGTTAACAACAAACGAGAAGGGATTTTAACTCGCCCTTTTATTGTATTCATGAATATTCAGTTCGTGAAGTAAAAGTTAAATATAGTTATTATACCAACAATGAATGTCAGACACACTTTTATAAACACAATGAAAATTTCTGGAAAGCTTAGGAGGTATTGTCTCAACAAGACTCCCGAAAAAACCAGCAGAGTTTATTTTCGAAAGAGTATATGTATACAGATGAATTTCATACACATATATCTATATATGTGTGTATAAAATATAAATATAATTTTTTTCGAATTACGTCACTTTCGTACAGTTAACCTTCACCCCCCTCCCGTCTAGCCCAGGGGTTTTCAACTTTTTTTTTTTTTTTCACCACGTACCCTTTCGGGTATTTTTAATGTCAGTAATGTACCCCTCCACTTCGTATAAGGTTATAAACTCTAGTCGACGTCTTCTTTTCGTTCTTCTTTAGAAGAACGAAAGGAAGACATTTGAAAGAGGCTCGTGCAGTGGCAAACTCTGGAGGCGTAATAAATGGATATATATATATATATATATATATATATATATATATATATATATATATATATATATATATTTGTGTATATATATATATATATATATATATATATATATATTTGTGTGTATATATATTATATAATATATATATATATATATATATATATATATATATATGTATATAATAAGCATTCTTTGCCGGTAAGGAATGATTGTGACGTGACCCATTCCCTCTCACGTCTGACTCACGAAGTCGGTTGCAGATTTGTTTTAGGAAGATGGAAGCTAAGCTACAGCTCATGGTCCAAAGATGGCCGAGGATCTTGTGTATCAGGCACATTTCTCTCTTGTTTTTTTATTTGCTTGTTGACGTTTGAGTTCTCCAAAAGCAGCACTTTTTAGGCATAGAGGAGTGTTGTAAATTATTATTATTATTATTATTATTATTATTATTATTATTATTATTATTATTATTATTATTATTATTATTATTATTATTATTATGTAAAGTGTGCAAACTTTCAAACAGAATACGCCCCAGAGATCAATGAACTGCAAAAGCAAACCTCCAACGAATGGCTACCAGAATCCAAAAATGAAACCAACGTAGATTTTGACCTGTGTAACTTCTTAAATTCCCTTATTGTATAAATATTTATTTTACATTTGCCTGCAAACCATACAATGCATTATTCTTGACATTCTTTTATTCTTGCGCTTTATGCCTTCAGTCGCTTTTAATTCCGTGTATCTTTTGTCCCAAAATTCCCAAAATGTATTATCGGAGTTTCTTCTTCCTTTCACTTTCGTCCTCGGAGAGTCTCGTGTAACCATCGCCGGCGCCTGTCGTTTCGATGTCCTCTCGCGCCCTCTCCGTCTCTCCTATTTTCTTGCACCTTATGGCACTGGCGTGAGTGCCACCGGAAGGCCCTGCCTGGCGGAGGCACATACTCCTCCTCCCGCTCCTCCTCCTCCTCCTCCTCCTCCTCCTCTTGTAACTCTTCTTCTTGCACTTGATGGTTATGAAGTGCCACTTACGTGTAATCTGAAGGCGCTTATCATATTAAACGGCCGGTAACGCAAAGATACGAGACGCCTGAGTGAAGGGAGGGAGAAGTTTGTGAAATTAAGAGGAGGAGAAGGAGGAGGAATAAAAAGTTGTAAGAAAAAAACAAGTTGTTTATGAGCTGCTGGATCGTCTCCCTTTGAGAGAGAGAGAGAGAGAGAGAGAGAGAGAGAGAGAGAGAGAGAGAGAGAGAGAGAGAGAGAGAGAGAATTGTTATTTGTAGGATTTTCACTGTGTGGGGGCGGAGGGAGAGGTACAACTTTCAAGTGACGTTTACAAGATTTTCCCTTGAGATGAAAATGCTGAAATCGAAAGCTTTACTGGACCTCCTCCATGTGGAGTATAGGAACAAAAAAAAAAAAAAAAAAAAAAAAGAAGAAAAGGGTTCTTGGAGAAGTAAAGCTATTTTGCCGACGAGAACGGGAAGAGAAGGTAGAAAAGGACCATAGGTGAACATATTCGCGTAAAGAAATTGATATTCAAGGGAACAGCAGCTCTGATAAGTCTCAGAGGGAAGATCTGGAAGGTAAAGCTGAACAAATTATATTTCCTGATTATTCACGGTAGGCAAATTCCTGAGATGTCAGCTAATATTGTACCAGCCTCGGCTTTTTTTGCCATGCCCTTAGGTTAGATGAGTATCCTCCATGTAATTTGGGCGTGGGAAACATAGTCATATTATTTTCAAGAAGATTCTATGGTTAGTTTTTGCGATATGACGTCATGCTTTTTTAGGGAAGGTTCGGTACTCGGTTACATTTAAATTTCTTGACCTCGTCTAAAATTAAGCCAGGGAATTTAGATAATTGTAGTATTGATGATTTCGGTAACGTTTTTGCAATCGAAACTTCTTCCACTCTTCTGCGGTATCGTATCTTCTCTCTCTCTCTCTCTCTCTCTCTCTCTCTCTCTCTCCTCTCTCATCTCTCTCCTCTCATAATTTTCCAGCTCTGTCAAAATATTTGCCAGCTGGGGTCTAATTTGTTATATGTACGTATGTATCTATGTATGTATATATATAATACGATATATGTATGTATGTATGTATATATATAATATGTATATTTATATATATATAATATATATATATATATATATATATATAGTGTATGTATGATATTAATAATTCATACATATACCAGGCATACTACACGAATACATAGTCATACTATGCATATAAACATACGCATACGTTACATGCATGTATGCATGCGAATACATACAACATTCGTTTAGCCATGTGCGTGAACGCCGAGGTAGCAGCAGCAATGTTTTGAAAGTGCCGGTTCTCGGGACATGTTGCCCTGGGTATCGGGGAAGGGCGGGTGGATGACCTCTCCCGGTTCAAGGTCAGGGCAATTATGGAGGAACCCGTTGTCTGCCTGTTGCTGCTGCTGCTGCTGCTGCTGCTATGGGACATCATACTACTACTACTACTACTACTACTATTATTGTTGTTATTAGTATTTCTCAATTGATGATTATTGTGCTTGCTGTGTTTAGGTGTTTGCCAAGATCATTTCGAGGCGACTTATTACGTTTCTCTCTCTCTCTCTCTCTCCTCTCCCTTTTTTTTAGGTCTCTCTCTCTCTATCGTCTCTCTCTCTCTCTCTCTCTCTCTCTCTCTCTCTCTCTCTCTCTCTCGTGTACATTTACAGTTTTTTTTATTTCTGTCGAGGTGGCCCATTCGATGAAACAATAATCTCTCTCTCTCTCTCTCTCTCTCTCTCTCTCTCTCTCTCTCTTACATGTACACATACTTTCCTGTTTCTTAGCAGTTTCCTCTTCAGATGGCGAAGGTAAAACAAACATTTCCTTTTTAGTATATATTTTATTTTGATATCTTTTTTATTCAGCCGTTTTACCTATCTTCATTCGTACTATCCATACCTTCATATTTATGGTCAGTCTCTATCTGCTAGGGTCATTTGATGTCGAAGCATTAATAAATTACGTTAATTTCTGTTTTATCTTTTTATATAGATGAGGCACGTGACAATATTCACCCAAGCGACGAGCAGACATATTGACTTGCTTGTCTATCAGTTCTAGCTTTTATTGTAGGGGGACATCGTAGTTAGTATTGGTGAAACCAGAACTTTCATTTTCTCTAATCCTTTGGGTCTAACACCGTTTGTTGCTGAGATAGAATTTTCGCTTCGTCTAGATTATTGCTTCGTCATTTTTATCCCCTTGGTGCTACTTTGTCATTTTACTCCCTTTCTCTTCTTCACTTTACTTCTCTGTTGTTTTATACATGCTTCAGTAGTTCCTCGTTGGACGAGTGGTTTTTGCGCTCGGCTACCAATCCGGTGGTCCGAAGTTCGATTCTCGGCTCGGCCAACGTGGAATCAGAGGATTGTATTTCTGATGATAGAAATTCATTTCTCGATATAATGTGGTTCGGATCCCACAATAAGCTGTAGGTCCCGTTGCTAGGTGACCAATTGGTTCCTAGCCACGTAAAAATATCAAATCCTTCGGGCCAGCCCTAACTGTTAATCTGCTCAGTGGTCTGGTAAAACTAAGATGTACTTAACTTATACATGCTTTGTTCTTTCCTTTGCGTTTTAACTAGGCCATTTGAAACTTCTGTTTAAAATTAACTTCGTTTAGATGTAATAAATCGAAAATGAAATATTACCACGTGGTTATTTTAAAATGCTTCATATTTAGACAAAATACTCTTCCATCCTTAGTTTATTTTCAACGGGATTGCTTGTAATTTGAGTACCATTTAACCGCAGTGACTTTTTTTTGTATCAAAATTTAATGTATGTTTCTCGTCGCCAAATTATTTTCAAGATATCATTTCTTGAGGGTCACCATACATTCTTCAGTGACTTTTTTTCGTCTCTTGAATGAAGTCGTTCAGTGTCACAGGTTTATATTTAGAACTCTCTCTCTCTCTCTCTCTCTCTCTCTCTCTCTCTCTCTCTCTCTCTCTCTCTCTCTCTGTTGAAAATGATTCAGCAGCAACTTTTGTTTTTATAGCCAAGACAACTTGGACGTGCAAGAATTTTAGAACGTTCATTTAAAAGCACAAATAAAATTGCTTTTCACATAAAATAGTTTGTGGTATTGTTGATATTTCTGTGTTTTTTCTCTAGGTGAGTGTAACTTTTATAGTGGGCTTAATTACGAATTATGTAAACTTGAAGGTAAATAAGAAACAATCTTAAACCACGTTAAATCCGTGTCCATCGCTAAAGTTATATTTTTTTTTCAATGTCAAGATTTACAAGGAGCTAACGGCATCATAACAACAGAGCTACTCAGTTTTCTTTTTCACTTTCACTTTCCCATTTCTGGTTTTCTCTTACTTTCACCTTTGGGATAATTTTTTTATTTGTATGAGCTTTGATGGCTGATACCCTTATTTCCTCGTCGTAAAAATCGCTGTTAATTAGAACGGATGTAGTCTGGAGATGAGTCACGCCAAACCAGTTTAAGAATAAGGAAAATAAAAACTTGCCACTGTAGATTAAGTCTACTGTTCCACTCGACGTGTCTGTGTGTATCAAAGTAGTAGACGATTACGTTCGTGTGTAAACAGTGTGTGTGTGTGTGTGTGAATGTGTGTGTGTTTGTGTTAGATGAAGCAGCGTGAGATAAAGAGACATGCGATATAATATAATATAATGCCTTCCTAAGTGACAGTGGGTGTCCATTGTCATGTCAAGCTTGCGTTTGCAATGAGAGTAGTGTCATCTATTGAAACCCCAGTTACGCATCATATTCTCTCTCTCTCTCTCCTCTCTCTCTCTCTCTCTCTCTCTCGTGCAGAGAGGCATGCTATTGTAATCTCTTGTTGATATTATGTAATATGTACATGTACAGTGGAAAGGGTCGAAAATTTATTCAGAACTGATGTTTATATTGAACTGGTTCTGTGTGGATTCCCAGTGTAAATAAATCTTCATATAATCTTAGACAGGTAGGAAGAACATAACCGTAAAAGTATCTTATAGGTATACATACATACATTGCATCTCTCTCTCTCTCTCCTCTCTCTCTCTCTCTCTCTCTCAGAGACAGTTTTACCTGGAGTTATTCGTGCTCTGTCATCCTTTTGTGCACAAACTTACTACATACTAATTGTAGTCGCGCGTCTGAGCATGCGTCACCAGACCAAAACATTAACCTATGCCACATGTGACCCTTTTAATGCAGAGTCATAGTTTGTCTCATTATTGCCAAACTCTTCCTTAGTCGTGTCTGATTAGGAGTTTTCTGTCCACTTCCTGATTAGACAGACTCACCGTTTATCAGTCTTTTTTTTTTTTTTTTTTTTTTTGTTTTTTTTTTTTTTTTTTTTTTTTTTTTTTTTTTTTTTAAAGAATAACATCATTTTGGATCAATCTTTTCCCATACTATGTTTCTAAATCATTATTTAAAACTTGTTAGTAGCAGGCACCGCGAGTCTTAATTAAGAGCAGGCGGCAGTGGGTTACAGTAAGGCGCGAGTAGCCTAGGGTGTGAGTAATGGTTATTAAATGTTCGTTTGTGGCCTCTCTCTCTCTCCTGTCTCAAGACCTTCACATACCCTACAGGGAGCACTCTCTCTCTCTCTCTCTCTCTCTCTCTCTCTCTCTCTCTCTCTCTCTCTCTACTTCGTGACGCAGTAGTTAACGCTTATCACGTCATTCCTTTTAAAAACTACATCCAATGCACAATCTTTCTTTCCCACTTTGGGACCTCCAGCATTCTAGAGTAGGCTACTGTGGGGGTTTGTTGTTGTAGACGTGAGGGGAGGTTTGAAGTTAGGCTCATTTTATTGCATTTCATTTGTCTCTAGGTATCCGTTATGATAGCCTCCTTGATAGTAAACTTTGTTGAAAGATTTGTTAACCCCTTACCCATTATGATTCTCAGTACTAATTCTCCCGGTGTATTGGATTCTAGGTACTTATTTCCTTTATAATCCCCATCTGTCATTTATACAACTCTTCCTTGTACACTCATCTTCTTATACATGTCAGTCTGCTAAGTAAAGGACCTTGAGTCGAAAGATCTCGCAGCAGTTCAATGATTCACTTTCCTTCGTGACTTCTACCTTTATTTATATATTCATCACGTTCCAAATTTTATGCGATTCAGTTACACACACACACACACACACACACACACACACACACACACACACATATATATATATATATATATATATATAATATATATATATATATATAGTATATTATGTATGTAAGTATGCATGTATGTTTATAATTATTTTTATATATATTATGTAATATATATATATGTATATATATATATACATATAATGATACACTCACATACTCAAGAACATTGCTACGCCTTTTCTGCGTCTGTCAAGTGGAATCGGGAAACATTGAGTCTAGTCTGTACTTGATGAAGAATCATCTAGACACCTTTGGAATATTTAACATTAGATAAAATAAAAACTACGCAGGCTAGAGGGTTGCAATTTGGTATGTTTGATGATTGGAGGGTGGTTGCTCAACGCAACAATTTGCAGCCCTCTAGCCTCAGTAGTTTTTTTTAAGATCTGAGGGCGGACAGAATAATGTTCGGACACAGCCGACGCAACAGTTTTATTTTTACAGAAAAACTAAAAAGTAGGAAGGAATGTTTATAAGTTTAAATATTCTTGTTAGAAACGTTTTGTCCCGAAGTTTCCTCTGAGGCGTTGCTGACCTTGCATCTTGGCTTCAGACTGATGCTTTCTCGAAGGAAATGACATTTACCAGAGTTTTATATTTCTATCGGTATTCGATTTATTTTTCGCGTTTATTCTGTTCTAAGTATATTGAGAGTCTCTAAGTTCTTTCATTTATTATATTTGCCCATAGCTTATTCTGTTTTATTTCACTTGCCTCCAACATTGGCATTGGAAATGTGTTGTTAAATTTAATCATTTCCTCCTTACGTTCTTACTGATATTTCCGTTTTCTTTATTGTATTTATTATTCAATTTCTTCTTATGCTGCAGTATTGAGGTTCTCTTCCTCAAAATGTCTTAATTGTGTTCACCTGGATTAGTGACTTGGTATACTTTAATCTGTTTGAAAATTACTTTTCTCGTTTTAGTTTCAATACTATAAACGTGGTGCAGGCACTTTTCAGTCCTTTAGTTTCGTTCGTGCGCGCTTTTTATTATACATTTTTTTTAAAACTTGGTTGCCTGTGGTACTTAATTTACTTTAGTTTCAGATATGATCGTTAGATAGGCACTTACCAGTACTTCAGTTTCGTTACTTGATGCTATTTATTAGGGTTTTTGTAAAACTTGGTTGCCTTTGTTACTTACATTACTTGTTTTAGTTTCAGCAGTATGAATGTTGGGTAGACACTTTTTAATACTTTAATTTGGTTCTGTGTTTTTATTTAAACATATTTTTAAAAAAATAGTTCGCCTTTCTTACTTAATTTACTTGTTTTGATATCAGTATTATGAAACGTTGGGTGGGCACTTTTGGATGCTTGAATTTCGTTCTTATACGTTTTTTTTATTATACAATTTTTTGAAAACTTGTTCGTCTTTGTTACTTAAATTACTTTCTAGTTGCAGTGATATGAACATTGGGCAGGCACTTACGTATCAATACTTTTATGCTTTTCATCTTGTAGTGTTTTTCATGTTATCTTATTTTTTATTTTATTTTGTTTTATTATTTATTTTTTTTATTTATTTGCTTATTTTTTTGCGCGCGTTAGCGAGTCTCCCACGGCGCGAGTCTGTTCACCAACCTCATTTTTTACGACCGAATCTTTATTTGGGGATGAGGAAATTTGCTGGCCTGTAAGACTCGCACTGGTACGGGTTAGCTCGGCGATAGCAGGTGTATGACAAGCTATCTTCGCAACATCTATACAGCGCACACACCACTCGCTGGATTCCTTGCTTTATCGCTCCTTATGATGATGCTCCTTGCGCGTATGTTATGATACGCGTGTTGTTATTTTCTTCTTACGAAAATATGTTTATTAAACTCTTTTCTGATGGATGATGAGATGAAAAATTTTTAAATTTTGTTTTTGATGGATGATTTGGTGAGAAAACTTGGACTTTTCAAGTTTATTTTAAGAAAGCCTTTTACTTCATGGGTTTTAAAATGGTAACTTTTTTTGTCGCATGTAATCAAATTGGACGTTTCTGTTTATTTTGACTACTATTAACCTAAGGGATTTTAAAATGAAGAGGTTATTTGCAATTGGATGCATTTAATCAAACATTGTGTGCGTTAAGATATCTTCAGACATAATGCGGAAGACTCTATCGTTAAGTTGTTTAATTAAAAGATACTTCAACCTAAGGTTTTGAAAAATTGGTGATTCTGTCATCAAAACAGTGTTCATCAGAATAAGTCTTCTTTTGCATTAGATTGTTGCGCAGAGCGCTTGATTTGCATAGGTATTTGGAAGTAAATATTCTCGAGAATAGCACAGATTATAGATAAAAGCATTTTAGATGAAGCGAAGGAGCGGGTAAACTTTCCATTTTTATTTTGGAAATTTTAATGTGATGCTGTTTTCTACATGTATGTAATAAAAAAAACAGTTATTTTAATAAGGAGATGTACTCAGATTTATTGTTGCCCATTTTTCAGTTGTTTAAAAATGTCTGTAACTTTATTTTCCGAAAACGTATAGCCATTGTTTTCTTAGTATTTATTGCCATTATTTTGAAAATATTTTTTACCATTATTTTTCAAAAGAAGGAAAAAATAACTGCCATTGTTTTCCAAAGATGTATTGCCATTATTTACCAAATATTTATTGCTGTTATTTTTCAAGAACTTATTGCCATTATTTTCCAAAATGTTATTGCCGTTATTTACCAGAATTTATTGTCATTATTTACCAAAAATTTATTCATATTGTTTTCCGAAAATTTATTGCCATTATTTACCAAAAATTTATTCATATTGATTTCCGAAAATTTATTGCCGCTTTTTTAAAAAAAATGTATTACCATTATTTTCCGAAAATATATTGCCATTATTTACCAAAAATTTATTCATATTGATTTCCGAAAATTTATTGCCGTTATTTTAAAAAAAATGTATTACCATTATTTTGCAAAAGTTAATTGCCGTTATATACCAAAAATCCATTATTTTCCGAAACTATTGCCGTCATTTAAAAACTAACTTATTTCCATTTTCCAAAAATGTATTCGCATTATTTGCCAAAAGTTAATTGCCATTATTTTCCAAAAATGTATTCGCAATATTTACCAAAAGTTAATTTCCATTATTTACCAAAAATGTATTCGCATTATTTACCAAAAGTTTATTGCCATAATTTTCCAAAAATGTATTTAATTTCCATTATTTTCCAAATATTCCCGTTATTTATTAAAAATTTATTGCCATTAGTTTCTAAAAAATTTATTGCTATATGATATTCAAATCATATTCTTACTCCGTCCTTTGTTCGCTTTGGGTCGTCATTTATGACTCACTGCAGTTTTTATCAAGGCAGGGGCGTTAACCTGGCTCTCAACCACACACCCCCTCTCTCCGCCCTCCGTTTTATCTAGGTACAAGGATAAAAATATAAAAAGGATTAAGGAAAAGAATTGAATCTCCATTACCGAGCGTCTACTACTTCGGTTCTTCGAAATCCTCTCGTCGGATCCTGGCTGGAGAGCCTCTGTTGAAATCCTCTTGTGAAATCGCTGCGTGAACCTGTTCTGAAGTTTGAAACTTCTTCTCATATGAAATTCGTATTTGAAACTCTGGCCTGGGATCTCTAGTATCTGGAACCTCTTGTGACATCCTCATGCGATCGATCGAGAGAGTATTTTTCACTTAGTCTGGGTTCACGCACGAAATGAGTAATTTTTTATATATATATATATATATATATATATATAGATTATATATATATATATATATATATATATATATATAATAGTATATGTGTGTGTGTGTGTGTGTGTTACCTTATATTTAAGGTACCATGTTAACCCATTTTACAAATCTGCGTTTGAATTCCGTGTGAATTTGTATTTAAAACTCAAGTCTGGAATTCTTATTTGAAACTCTAGCGTGGAATCCTTTTATGAAACGAAAGTATAGATCCTTATTGGGAGCTCTAGTTTGGAAATCTCATTTGAAACTATGGTGTGGAATCCCTATTTGATACTACAGTGTGAAGTCCTTATTTAAAACTGGTTTGGAATTCTTATTTGAAACTCTAGAGTGGAATCCTTATTTGAAACTACAATGTAAAATTCTTATTTGAAACCATAGCGTGGAATCCTTATTAGAAACTAAAATGTAAAATCCTTATTTGAAACCATAGTGTGGAATCTTTATTTGAAACTAAAATGTGAAAGCCTTATTTCAAACCATAGCGTGGAATCATTATTAGAAACTAAAATGTAAAATCCTTATTTGAAACCATAGTGTAAAATCCTTATTTGAAACTATAGTGTGGAATCCTTATTTGAAACTATAGTGTGGAATCCTTATTTGAAACTATAGTGTGGAATCCTTATTTGAAACCATAGTGTGGAATTCTTATTTGAAACTAAAATGTAAAATCCTGATTTGAAACTATAGTGTGGAATCTTTATTTGAAACCATAGTGTGGAGTCCTTATTTGAAACTAAATGTAAAATCCTTATTTGAAACTATAGTGTGGAATCCTTATTTGAAACCATAGTGTGGAATCCTTATTTGAAACTAAAATGTGAAAGCCTTATTTGAAACCATAGCGTGGAATCCTTATTAGAAACTAAAATGTAAAATCCTTATCTGAAACCATAGTGTGGAGTCCTTATTTGAAACTATAGTGTGGAATCCTTATTTGAAACTATAGTGTGGAATCCTTATTTGAAACCATAGTGTGGAATCCTTATTTGAAACTAAAATGTAAAATCCTGATTTGAAACTATAGTGTGGAATCCTTATTTGAAACCATAGTGTGGAATCCTAATTTGAAACTAAAATGTAAAATCCTTATTTGAAACTATAGTGTGGAATCCTTATTTGAAACCATAGTGTGGAATCCTTATTTGAAACTAAAATGTAAAACCCTTATTTGAAACTATAGTGCGGAATCCTTATTTGAAACCATAGTGTGGAATCCTTATTTGAAACTAAAATGTAAAATCCTTATTTGAAACTATAGTGTGGAATCCTTATTTGAAACCATAGTGTGGAATCCTTATTTAAAACTAAATGTGAAATCCTTATTTGAAACCATAGTGTGGAATTCTTATTTGAAACTAAATGTGAAATCCTTATTTGAAACCAAAGTGTGGAATCCTTATTTGAAACTAAAATGTAGAATCCTTATTAGAAACTCTAGCTTGAAATACCTCATAATTTGAAACTAAAACATGGACTTATTTGAAACTATATTGTGAAGATCTTATTATCAACTATACTGTGGAATCCTGATTAGAAACTATAGTATGGAATCGTCACTTGAAACTATAGTGTGGAATCCGTCTTTGAAACTTGTGTGAAATTGTTATTCGAAACCATAATGTGAGCTCTTGTGATCGTGAGTATTTTTCAATTATTCTGGCTTAAGACGTAAAATAAATAAAGGAATAAATGAATAAATAAATAAATAAATAAAAGTTCCCGGTTACGTTGTTAGCGCTTGAGAGTATGACGGGGGCGAAGTAGACAAAGGAAAAGGAGGAGGAGGAGGAGGAGGAGGAGGAGGAGGAGGAGGCCGCCTCAGAAACTCCTCTGACGGGGCAAGGAATTTCGGGAACGATGTACCTTGCATGCTGGGGAGAATAATGATAACAACAATAATGTGTATCAGAAGTAGGAGTAGGAGCAATAGAAGGAGGAATAGGAGGGAAAGCAGGAGAATGAGGAGGAAAAGGGGTAGGTAGGAAGGGGATGAGGAGAATGAGGAGTATTAGGAGGAGAAAAATGGAAATAATGAGAATGAGGAGAAGAATAAACAGAAGAAGTTGACTGAGAAGGAAGAGGATGAGAATGGGGAATAAGAAGGTCCAAACGCATTGTAAAAATATTGGAATAAACCTAAAAGGATAAGTATAAGAAACAAAGCGAGAACAATAAAGTGTGGGAGAGGGGAGGAGAAGAGAAGGCACAGAGCCAGAGCAAGGAGAAGGAAATAGAATAATAACAATGAGACAAAATAGAAGAAACAGTTTAACGAGAAGGATGACCAGAAATCGAAATGAACAAAAGCAGAAGAAGGAAGAACGCTAAGAGAAGAGAAGAGTAGGAAGAAGGCTTGGACGCAGAGAAGGCTGTGGATGCATTGTGTATTCTGGGCAACTTTTTATGCATTGCTCTCAGAGCAGGTGAGAGAGAGAGAGAGAGAGAGAGAGAGAGAGAGAGAGAGGGTCATTGGACCCTACCCGTAATCCCCCGACCCTCCACCCCATTTTGATGGTGGTCATAAGCTTTTGTTATTGTCCTGGCGACTTTGTGTTTGTAAATATATGTTAACTTGCCTGTCTTTATGCACGTTAGTTTTAAGATGAATAGTTTTATAAGGTGACTATGATTTAGTATGTATGATTTTTATAAACTAAATAAGTTTTTTATGTATATTGTGCGGAAGCGCCCATGCAGTAGTTACATTTAAACTGCAGAGATTTACTTCCTGATGAAGGAATGCAAAGCACCCAAATGCTCGGTATAATGCTTCGCATAGTTTTCCTGGACAGGCTGCTTTATTCTTCAGTCGTTGCATAGTTTGCAACAGAAGGGAAATATTGCAGGACGTAAAATTTAGCAGATTTGCTTGTGGTATTCGTTGGGCTTTAAATTAGGCCTTCTTGTAGTTTTTAGGTTTTTGTAAAAGAAAACTATTGAGATGGCTTTGTCTGTCTGTCCGCACTTTTCCTGCCCGCCCTCAGGTCTGAAAAACTAATGAGGCTAGAGGGCTGCAAATTGATAAGTTGATTCATCACCTTCCAAGACGTCTCATTTTTTTTGCATTCCCAATTGCGCCCAGTCATTAAGCACACCAAATTGCAGTCATCTATTTTTTTTTATTTTTTTTTTTAAGGTTAAAGTTGGGCATGGTCGCACGTTTGGTAACGCTATATAGGACATGCCACCACCGGGCCGTGGCTGAAATAAATTTTTTGTTTTCATTTAAGGTTAAAGTTAGCCATGATCGTGCATTTGGTAACGCTATACAGGAGAGGCCACCACCGGCCCGTGGCTGAAAGTTTCATGGGTCGCGGCTCATATAGCATTATACGCTGTACTAAAAAAAAAACTAATTTGAAATTCATTTTTAAAATTTGACTTGAAACTACTTCTCTCCTCATATGAAAAGGTCCAATAATATAAAATAAACTAACTATTTATCGTAAGGAAAATTTATCTAAAAGGAGAGAATGCTCAGTATTTTTTTTTTTTTTCTTCCTAAACCGATTTAGTTTTTCAGTTACTGTCATTTCTCGTAACACCTGTCAGCCTACATCCTCCCATATCTGTATAATCTCCTTGTTGACTTCGGACATGGTCTACGTAAAAGATACGGTTTATTTTTTTTTATCTCTTTAAAGAAAAAAAAATGGGACCATGAATAGACCTATCTAAATGATATTACGAATAAAAACTTAGGTTATTTCAACCTATAAGTGAATGCGGTCATCTAACCACCCGAAGTGATTCGGGCCAGTGGCGAGTGAGTATCTGTCCTTCCCGATGGTCATTGCATTACTAAGCGTACGCAGTCCGTTATCCAATGACGCACGTTTTTGCAGCTTCCATTACAAGAGAGGGAGGTTTCTGGGGTCGGTTTGTATCGCATGACTGTTTTCGGTGTCAGTTCATCGGTGGTGGGTTTTCACCAACTGTACATTTCGTAATTTTAGGTAATTTTTTTATTTTGTTTTCAGTGAAACTAAGGCAGTGTTTGTCATTTTTTTCTTCTTCTTCTTTTTGTTGGACTTGCTACTTCCTAATATGTCCCTTGAAGTGGTGCAAGCCATTGCTAATGGTAGCTAATTCGAAAGTGTAAAAGTCTCTCTCTCTCTCTCTCTCTCTCTCTCTCTCTCTCTCTCTCTCTCTCTCTCTCTCTCTAGCGTATTGTTCTATTTGCACAATCAGAATCATTTTCCATATGTATATATATTTAGAACAGGGTATCACCTTCTGTCTGTCTTTCATAGTTTTATAATTGCAAAAAAATTTTTTATTTACATCCTTACTAACTCATTCGTAGACTTCTCAAATCTTATTGTCATCCAGTGCATCTCGCACAGACACCTAAGATATGTTGCGAGTTTGATATTTAGAATGAGGTTGCTTGCTAGCCCTGTAAACCTATGTTTTTTGGGTACTCCTGTCATTTTCATAACTGCACCCGGAATTAAGTTGAACGGCCAAGTTGACATTAACTAAAGCCAGGATGAGTAATAGTGTTGACCCAGTTTATATAATTATTTGTCAATATTTCTAAATATTTTTATTTATATCGCCGATGATTATTGTAGCTTTAACACGTCCGTCACCTTATCCTCAAGCATTCGTAAATTTAGGTAACTAAAACAAAGGCTTGAATAAGGAAGGGAATAAATTTAGAGAAAATATATATATATAGCACTTGGGAGACACGTTCTTCTACCCTTGACATATATTCCAAAATGGATCGTCTTTCCGTTGTCGTTCTTCGTAGAGAGTCTCGTCCCAAAGGCTGTGGACAGAGTTGAATGATAATATCAGGGAGAAATTGAGCAAAAACAGGATCTGTAACTTATTTTTTTGTTCTCAATTCGCCGTTGCACGTTTCAACCAAGCGTCTTTATTTTATTGCTTTATTGGGACGGGTTGACGACGCCCAACTGGAGCCTTATTGCTTGGAGTTTGAGGGGAGATGAAATAATAATAATAATAATAATAATAATAATAATAATAATAATAATAATGTTATTAAGATTATGTTCACATTAGGAACAAGGTACGAAAGTGAGGACCAACAGAGTAATGTGAAAAAATAGTAATAATAATAATGACGATGATAATAATAATAATCATCATCAGCGTCTTGTTGTTCAAAATATGTACATATTCGGAACAAGGTATAAGACACCATTAATCTGGTAAGCAAGCTCCCATAGAGTAAATTAAAATGCATGTGAAAACATTTTTATTTGAAAAGAACGTAAAATAATAATAAAAAAAATAGTTCACATCATTATCATTACTCTTCTGATTATTCAGAATAAATATTAGTATCCATATTTTGAATGTCAAGCTCTAGTTAAGCACATTCCTAATATTTGCACGTTCCCAATGGCGTCTGCATATGCTGAATACCCACACTTAATTTTGACGTACTTTGTATGTTTTTCCTCGTATGTCTCTTTAATTTGTTTGACCTGGAATTGAAATTATTTAAAGCTGTCGACTCCCCCCACCCCCTCGTAGAGGGTTAGTGCCGTCAGTGCACCTCATTCGGTGCAATGTAGGCATTACCTCAGGTTCTTTGCAGCGTCCCTTCTGCCCTTAGCTGCAACTACTTTCATTCCTTTTACTGTACCTCCTTTCATATTCTCTTTCTTCCATCTTTCTGTCCACCCTCTCCTAACAATTGTTTCATAGTGCAACTGCTTTGAGGTTTTCCTCTTGTTACACCTTTCAAATCTTTTACTGTCAGTTTCCGTTTCAGCGCTGTTTTCTGAGGAAGATGTCCAAAGGATGATTTCCCTCCAGAAGTCAGGTTTAGACTGCATGCACGACGTTAGACAGAAACCAGGTCGGCTCCCGAAATGGGGTGACTCACCCAATCTAATATTCAGAGATATGTTATTAGATACATTAGCTCCTTATGCAGTGGACCTGAAGATCCTGTTTTATAATAATAATAATAATAATAATAATAATAATAATAATATAATAATAATAATAATAATTCACCTCAAGGTCATGAAAGTTACGGTCATACAATAAACCAACGTCGACTACTAGGAATGGTAAGTGGACATAAAGATCCAATTTTATTAGAAATAATAATAATAATAATAATAATAATAATAATAATAATAATAATAATAATAATAATAATAATAATAATAATAATAATAATAATAAGCTTTCAGCCTGAGTCGACCATTAAGAATGGCAAGTTTACCTAAAGCTCCTGTTAATAATAATAATAATAATAATAATAATAATAATAATAATAATAATAATAATAATAATAATAATAATAATAATAATAATAATAATAGAATTTCACCTCAGGGTCACGAGAGAACGTCAACCGATAGAAATGGTAAATAATTATAATTCCCCCTAATCGCCCCCCTTCTCCAACCTTTTCCATCGTCCCGTCCCCAACCAACCCCACCCTCCAAGAAATTGAATTAAAGTAGGTCAGTTCACCATTATCTCCGAGGAGCGGTAAGAGGGCTTAATAACCTCCGGATAGAAGGAAGGGTGGCGCTGGGATGAGACAGTAACCACCGTGCCATTTTACGCAGGAAATCTCCTTGGTAATCTAGAGGTTCAAGTTACGCTGGAGCTCAAGTTATCCTAGCTTGGTGACGTCATTGATCACCATAACTATTATTATTATTATTATCATTCTTATTATTCAGAAGATGAACCTTATTCGTATGGAACAAGCCCACCGTAGGGGCCATTGACTTGAAATTCAAGAATATAGCGTTCATATTTATTATTATTATTATTATTATTATTATTATTATTATTATTATTATTACTCAGAAGATGAACCTTATTCGTATGGAAGAAGCCCACCGTAGGGGCCATTGTGAAATTCAAGAACATAGCGTTCATATTATTTATTATTATTATTATTATTTTATTATTATTATTATTATTATTATTATTATTATTATTATTATTAATTATTCAGAAGATGAACCCTATTCGTATGGAACAAGCCCACCGTAGGGGCCACTGACTTGAAATTCAGGCTTCCAAAGAATATTATGGTGTTCATTCGAAAGAAATAACAGAAGGTAGTAGGAAATACAAGGAAAGGGAAAATAAATGAAATTAATAAATTTATAGGAAAATATGGTAGTAAATTACGTTTTATTAATGAGGTTCAAAAGTTAAAAAAACATCTAATGCATTTTGAATGGGGAATCTTCTGACACAGTTTCAAATACTTAGCAATTTAAGGTCCAAGCTGACTCGGGCTTAAGGCATTTGTTTGGTAGTCTCCTACAACTGACTGATTTTGGGGTCTTTGGTAGTCTACCAGCTACGTCTTTTTTTTTTTTTTTTTTTTTATCACTGATGAAGGCGACATTCAACGACGCAAAAGGAAAAAAAAACGCAATAATCCCGAATGAGCTCGGGAAAATGATAACCAGAAGACGCAAGATTATTTTTATGAACGGGACACATTGCATCAGTGTCAACCCCTTATCAGATGACAGAGCCTTTTAAATCGCTCCGGCGTTTTACGCAGAGAGAGAGAGAGAGTCGAAAATTTTATTGTATGTTTTTACCGATAACAGAGATATTTTACTGCAATATCCCACCTGTTTACTAGATATAAGTACTCTGATGATGAATGTTGCATATTATGGTAAGAACTTTATATATATATATATATATATAATATATATATATATATATATATATGTATGTATGTATGTATGTATGTATGTATGTATGTATGTATGTATGTATGTATGTATATTACACACACATATACATATGTATATGAATGGACTGATGTTTCCATAGAAGGATTAATATAATGTATGTAATAAAATATTTTCATGAAATAAAGATTTTAGACTTAGAGGAGAGAGAGAGAGAGAGAGAGAGAGAGAGAGAGAGAGAAATAAGATCCTGTAATGGTAGGAGTAGTGTGTCCCCATTACAATAGGCGACCCTGGACTGATGTCTGGCTGGGAGGGTTCAGAAGTGTCGACGCTGCTTCTCCTCCAATACTTTCACTTTCTCCGTCTCGTGCGGAACCTTCCTTGCCTTTCATTCTCCTTTCACTGATTCTTTCTTCTGTCTGCCTTTTCTTTTTTTTTTCTTTTTTTCTTTTTTTTTTTCGTCTAGCCGTCTTTTCTTCCAGGATATGGAATTGCGACTTGTTCACTCAGCGTTTGAATAAAGACGTGCTATTTTTATTTGATTGCTTATTAGCTGAAGCCACTGGGGATATTAAAAAAAAAAGTGCCAAGTACTTTAGTACATTTAACACATCTTCGGGGCACAAACATGTGTTAAATACACGAAAGTACTCGACACTCTGTCTTTTCTTTTTTAAATTTTCCCAATGACTTCAGCTAATAAACAAATTCACGTGCTTACTTTTGTGATTTCTTGGTGTTATTTGATTGCATGTCAACTTAATCATACTTTTATTGTCATCGTAAATTTTTATATTTTAAAAATGTGATATGATTTGTTTATGTTTTAAGTTATTTTTTGCTCGTTTTTAGAGAGTTAGTTTAAATTTTGATATCTTTAAAATATATGATTTTTAAAAATTATTCTAAAACTTTTAGTTTTTTTTTCTATGCAATTGCGACAACCTCATTTTCTGTTATAACCAAGACTTTAGGTTTTCATTTGAAGTTGACAACGTATTTATTCTGTTTATGTTAGAGGCCACGTGCGCTAATTTGTTGTCATTGTCAGTCTCGTCCGCCCGTCGGGACTAGAGTTGGCACAGGACCTAAACCCCGACGGCGTCTAGAAACGGCAGTTACGACGTCTGCTAATCGACGGAAAAGATGAGGCGTTAGTCTTAGCCCCGAGAGTAACCAGATTCCGAATCTTCCTCGTAAGCAGATACGAAATCTAAACGTAAACGAACCGGGATCCATCTCTAAACAGAACGGACTCCGTAATGTAAACACGCGTCTCTGTAAACAAACACACACAAAAAAGGGTAAACATGACCGACGAACGTTTGTTGCGCCTCGTAGCACCTATCACTGACTCCTCCTTGTTTATGTGGAATGTTGAAGAGAGAGAGAGAGAGAGAGAGAGAGAGAATGTAACGTGTTGACACAGGTCATAAAACAACTATATTTAGATTAAATTATTTGTACGACCACTGTTAACTAAGACTGCCTCCGCCCCCCTCGTGCTCGTTCGTTTAATTTTATCGCTGCTACAAACGGACTGCCTTTTTCAGTTTTAGAAGTTGCCGAATTTGTGGCGGTGGTGTGTTGGCGTTTGAGGATCCCTCGAACATTGTGAATAATGATGATAGCCTTGAAAGAAGAAGCGGTGAAATAACTTACTCCTTGGTCGTATTTTTAAATGTTGTTATATAGGAAGCTGGTAATGTATGTATGTATGTATATAGCTAGTACAGTGGTTTGTGTGTGCGTGAATGCATTTATCGCAGCCGACTGAATTTTAAACATGTGCACCTTCCTAAAACATAAACATTCAATGTTTCAGTGTTTATTTATATTTTAGAATGTTTATTGATTGCTGCAGAGTTCTTCCCAAATGTAAAACGACTTATTTTACGAATGTAAATATGTAAGACATCTCTACTTTGACTGCTGCTTTTATGAAATATTAGATCAACATCTCAAAATGATGTTAGACACGAAGCATCAGACTTCTAAACGATGTTGAATATGTTGGATGTAAACAAATGTCACTTATGTTACCTTTCGTTATGACACATGTTGCTGCTTATGCGAAACCGGTATGGTTTGTTTCAAGATTCAATGACTTTTAGCAGTTAGGGGCGTCTGCATTATGCTGAGCCCACCTCATTCATCTGGGCTTGGGACCGGCCTGAGTATATAAACCAACATGGCAGAAGAGGTACTTGAAAATAGATTGATTAATACCGTCAACAAGGTGGCTATATTTTTAATCGGTTTGTTTGCCTAATCTTAGCAAGAGAAGGCAGATTTATGCCTGCATTTTTTTTTCTCCTCTTTCTGAAATCTGCATTTTTTTTTTCTCCTCTTTCTGTATCTTCCATTACCTTCTGTTACGTCTTTAGAATGAACACCACATTCTTTAGAAGCTTGAATTTCAACGCTTCTGTGGGCTTGTTCCAAATGAAAAATAATAATGATAATAATTCTACCAAAGGCGGGCCTAGTGACTATAGTAGATTCACATCAACCGTGCATTTGATGTCTAGGCCAGTCCCTTATGACACTCCTGATTGGCTGTTGATAAGCCAATCACAGGGCTGGAAACTCTCAGTCTCTCTCGAGAGTTCACATGGGTAGGATCTATGTTCCACCTCTCATGAGGGATTCGTCTTTCAAAAGTATCCCCCATGAGATGTGGAACATACATCCTGCCTATGTGAACTCGAGAGAGAGACTGAGAGTTTTCAACCCTGTGATTGGTTTATCAACAGCCAATCAGGAGCGTCGTAAGGGACTGGCCTAGACATCAAATGCACGGTTGATGTGAATCTACTTTTTTAAAGCAAGAATTGACTTAATATTTTTAGGGTCTGAATTTGTTTAAGGGGAATTTTCTTTTGTGAGGACTTGTGTGAATCTTCTAGTAATCATTTAGTTCCTGTCTCATCCATCCAGATCGGTATTGATAACCAACTAATATTTTTTTTTTTTCTATCAAAAATATTAGTGAATGACTAATGGGCTGCAATTTCATCCCATAACTCAGTGATTAGAAACTTCCATCAGATCTTATTTGTTGCATTGAGTCTCAACAAGGCTTGAGATGACAACATAGTTCCAGAATGA
>NC_087205.1:16146933-16179433 GCF_015104395.2 Macrobrachium nipponense | reverse complement strand
TAAAATAGACATTGCTTTAAAGGCTAGATAAACAAAAACTGAAAAACTATGCGTAGATAGATTGAATTTAGAAAGGCATAACGCAAAAAAAAGTTTGAAAAATATAATAGTTGTATAGAATTACATAGAAAATATATTATTAGATACTACAAACGGCAAAATATATAGAAAACGAAAAATGTAGTCATGAAAACTGGACAAATAATAGGGAAATTATAAACGCTACTGAAAAGGGTCCAGTGATAAAAGAAACGAGTTAAGACACCCCCCCGCAAAAAAAAAAAAAAAAAAAAAAGAGCACAGGGGATTCAAGGAAAGAAAGAACTAGTCTTAAGTAAACAGAAAAATACGGCGCTGGCCAGTTCAGATTTGAAAAGGGAAACTCAAGGAAGTGACTAATGCCGTGTTAAGTCCAGATAATCTGGGTGTGCTGTCATAAAGGCTCTGCTGAGGAATTTTTACGCTGCTCCAAATGTCAGCCCTGGACATTCGAGAGCTTTCCTTCGTGTGACTCTCTCTCTCTCTCTCTCTCTCTCTCTCTCTCTCTCGTTCGTCTGTGTATTGTGCGCCCTCATGTCGCGTATGGATGCGGGTTTTAATTGGGTTAAATTTTACGATTTAGAATAATGATGGACATATATAATAGTAGTAGTAGTAGGGGTTATCATTCTTTTTCGTATTATTATTATTATTATTATTATTATTATTATTATTATTATTATTATTATTATTGTCTCTGTGGGTTTGACATACATTCACCTGGATATTAGGGATACAGGAGATACGTGATAGCGAGACGAAATTTCTCTCCACAACCAAATATTTAGAAAAAAAAAAAAACATTATTCTTAGTTCCAGCAAGTTCAGAATTTTTTTTATTGTCTGTAGTCGACTTCTATTGCACATCATGTTCTCGACATTTCCATCAGTCGAGTAGTTTTATTATCAATCACATTTTTAGAAGTAAAAAGGATAAAAAATAACATCCTGTTTTATAAACCTGGTGGACTTCCCCGTTGTGAAAAAGCTGAGAGTGGATTTATCATAATTCTAGAGTAATTTTAAAGTATTTTTTTGTTAATGTTACCTTTATATATGTGTGTGTATATATACTAGAAACTCACACACACACACAGGGTACACACACAACACACACACACTTATATATATATAGAAACACACACACACACACACACACACACACACACACACATATATATATATATATATATATATATATATATATATATAGATACATATATATATATATATATATATATATATATATATATATATATACGTATATATTTACATATATATATGGCACAGAGGTTGGATATCGATTCTAATTACAAATACCTGAGTTCGACAGTGCTTTGTCAGGTCGGAATCGGTATCAACTTATTACCTCGCGACGTTGGCCGTGTCGATAACATCACTGAAGTCGTGATTTCTCCTCTATCCGCGGTTCGAATCCACGAGAAGACAAAACTATTATCAACTAAAAAATTCCCCTTCGGTTAACATATATGAAAATATATTAATTCCGAAGTAGGGCGAATTGGATATTCAAGGACATTTGTAGCTTAATGCGTGTATATGAATCACGGTGATGTGATGAAAATTCATATATATATATATATATATATATATATATATATATATATATATATATATATATATATATATATATATATATATATATATATATTTATGGCAGTTATGCATTTCCAATATATAATCACTCCTTTATCCTTGATTATCCTTGATTGTAAATTTGTCTGAGGAGACTGAGGTAAAACGTAAAAAAGAAATATTTAATATCCAGAATCCAGACAAGTCAAAATTCCTCTGGTGTCCCATGACTCATTTAGTTCTTATTACAACAGGCAGTACGAGCTGCACTGTGCCTGCTATGCCAGTCTTTGTTATAAAGAAATGTTTTAAAAAAATAATTGGAGGTGGTGTCATTTTTCCGTTAAAAATGACAATTTAACAAAACATAGCCACGTCCACGCGGCTTTTAACTTTTGAATGTCGGATATATATGTATATATATATTATATATATATATATATATATATATATATATATATATATAATATATATTATATATATGCATACTTATACAGTGAAGTTGTGTAAATATGTTGAGACTAGTATATATACTATATACTATATACATATTTATATATATATATATATATATATATATATATATATATATATATATATATATATGTGTGTGTGTGTGTGTGTGTGTGTGTGTGTGTGTGTGTGTGTGTGTGTGTGTGTGTACACTTCACCTCGTTGCTCTTTGTGCAGTGTATTACGTTTTTTTGCTTAATTTTATTTATAAAGAAACAATTTCACGCTTTATTTTATTTTATTATTTCCTAGCTGTCGTCAGAAGTCGAAAAGCCCATCAGAGCTGTCCTTTTCCGTGAGATTTTTTTTTCACGGATTTTTTGCTTATCTTAATTTTAATGCTGCGAAAAGTCGTTAACTATGGTCTGTTTTCTCGTTTGTTCCTGCCTCGAGTTTTGCCTTATTCATGAAGTCTTGTCATGTGGTCTTTTCATTACTTGTCTTCGTATATTATGCTCGATTCCATTGTATTTGCCATTGCTTTAATTAAGTTTTAATATCAATAAACAGTGAGTTGTAACATTTGTAGTCGTATTTTCTTGCAATTTTTTTTCTCGTGTCTTTTCCCTTCCCCATTTTTCAGCAAGCCTTATCTGTGCCATATGATGGTTCTGCTGTTGTAGTACTGTAGCATAAAAACACCCTTTTTTTTTCCCGCTCACTGATGTGACAGGGAATCTTGTAACGCCTAGATAAGGAAAAGAGCTTGAAACCTACGACATCCTCATGTGTTTACAGACTGCTGCTTTGTTCTCTACAGCGCGACGGTCATTTTTTTAGCAGAGGTCATATGGGACGCTTTGTCTAGGGACCGTTTCCATCTGTAGGGAACGCCACTGAACAGGATGATCGCCAGCCGCCGAGATGTTTTTGCAAGTGCGCGCGGGACCTCGTCCAAGTGGCTTTCCCAGCTGCTGGTGGCAATTACCCTCAGATAAAAGACCGGAGACCAAGGAGATACTGCACCAGAAATGTCGCTTTTCCTCGCTCTTTTCCAATGCCATGACAAAGGACAGTGCGTACATTCTTTAACAGATGTTTAGTTTTGGGTAGGCGTATGTTAATAAAGGATTTCACAAGGATTACTAGAAAAGAATTTTATGACGTAGAAGGCTTAGTCACAGCCCAACGACTTTTTTTTTTAATCCTTATATCTTAAAGGTATGCGCTCTATCTCCCTACCTCCTTTATAATTAATTACCAGAATCATTCGCTGTGACGCAATTGAAGCTGCTATCATGAGAAATAATGACGGAGCGCTGTGCGTCGGTTGGTCCGTCTTGGAATACTGCAGATCAAGACTAAGATTAGGCCTACGCATTGTTAATCTTGCGCAGAACATTACCGTCCGTTGAGTTGAAAGCTGATTTTCTCTTCTGAAGTAAGTTTCGTCGTGGAGATGGTGCAAATTGCGCTGTGTTAGCTAGCATTTCTCCTCCGTAGCTAGACCCTATTATAGTTGCCTTCATTTTTCGCAAGCGCTTGAGAGGAACGAAGATAGTTATGTGGGAAATAATCGTATGCTTTATCTCCTCACATTAGAATAAAAAAATTCTTTATATATTATATATATAATATATATTATATATATATATATATATATATATATATATATATATATTATATATATATATATATTTAAATATATGCTTAGATGCACATGACTTCATTAAATAAGCGAATACCACAGGAAAATGAATGTCAGAAATCCAAGCGCTTTCGTCTTTACTAAGACATTGTCAAGGAACGAATGAAATACAATTGGAGAGAAAGTTATCAGGTAAACAACAAGATCAAGAATACCAGATGGTTAATTGTCAAAACGGTAAAAATTAAAGAGATAATCCAGGATTATCGGATGTCACACGGTCACAAACTTTAACAGATTTACCCTACAGAAACTACAAAGTATCCGTATAGTACAAAACATGTAACAACTGCATATATTAATTTGGTTGCTTATATATAACCATGGAAAAGAGCCAGAAAAACATTTTATTTTTTTTTAACTAATGACAAACTTGAATTTAGTAAGCATAACATTCTAAAATTACCTTATGATGAAAGATTTTTAGAAATTCCTAGAATTTTAAAGCTTTTTAACATAAATGTTGTTTCCAGTAATATTAATGTCAAGAGTTAGTAATGAAAAATTCTCCTAAAGATCTTCCAGGCTGCATATATGAAATTCCTTGCAAAAAGTGTTATGAAGTCTGTTACGGACAAACCGATAAATCGCTTTCACAACGTCTCAAACAGCACCAATATTCTGTGAGAACTAGGCAAATATCGGATGCATTATTCGCACATATGAGAGATTTAGATCATCCTATTAACTGGAGTCAAGCAAGAGCCTTAATCCCATGTAATGACACAGTTAAAAGGAATATCACTGAATCTTGTTTCATCAAGTCAAATAATGGAAATGTTCTAAATTTAAGTCTTGGTTTATTTAAACTTGATGCATTCATAATGAAAAAAGTTGTAGATAAATGTAAGTAACAAAATTAATATATTAAGTTTTTACATGTTTTGGACTATACGGATACTTTGTGGTTTCTGTTAGGGCCAAATCTATGTTTAAGTTTGTGACCGTGTGATATCCGATAATCACGGATTATCTCTTTAATTTTTACCCTTTTGACAATTAACCATCTGGTATTCTTGATCTTGTTTACCTGATAACTTTCTCTCCAATTGTATTTCATTCGTTCCTTGACAATGTCTTAGTAAAGACGAAAGCGCTTGGATTTCTGACTATCAATTTCCTTAAGATATATAATAATATAATATATAATATATTTCCTTAATATATATATATATATATATATATATATATATATATATATATATATATATATATATATATATATATAATGTTTTATGTCTGTCTGTCTGTGCGTCACAGAACCCATGGTTACCATCGTCATCATCTCAGCATTCTTTTTCTTCTTTCTATCACAGGCTTTTTTTTTTTTTTTTTAAAGGCGCAACTTCCTTAAAACGATATCAAATAAAATCATATTCAAGTGCCATTATAAAGCAATCACATGATTACGAGAACGTGCTTTGATTTTCCAAAATGCATTCTCTCGGGATCTCGTTACTTATCAAAGCCACGTGTGGCAGGCCCTTATTAGGCCTGTTGTAACTTTCATTAACGATGTCATTCTTTTCTAAGTTAGGATCTTGGTCCTGCAGTTGGACCCCCGTCTTTTATCGGTACTTAGTATCGGCCTGTGTGTATGGCGTAGTTTGCAGGCCTCTCAGTTGCATATACAGGTTAATGATAACATTTGGAAATGGTTTTGGTACTTTTACTTTCTATTATAAACCTCAAAATTCTTAGAGAGGCGGAATTATGTACTTGCTGGACTAAATTGGGGTCGTATTATACAGCTAAGGAACGCTCAAGAGGAAATTATTTTAGAATACTAGAAACTGAAGATATTGTCCAATTCTCTCGTCTGAGACAGGGCAAAACATTGTAGTGACTTGGAGGGGTCTGCTGCTGGTCCTAGACCCTAAAAATTGAGTGAGCTAGTGAATCATGCAAGTTTATGAGGCTGCTTTGTTTTTATTTGTTTTTCTTTAAGTAACGGAACCAAGCTTGGCCGTCGACGACATCAAGTTTGGTCACAACAGGAATGTAGTTGATTGATGGACTTTCTCTTGTCATACGATGACATTAGCGCCTCCTAGAAAAAGAGGTAATCTGATTTATCAGGAGGAGCAGGGGAAGAAAGAAGACACTTCCTGGAAGTGGATGTCATGAGGACAGATGATCAGATCAAACTGTCTAACCACGGTGTTCACAACCTCCACAAAATATTCTCTCACACTCTTACTTTACTGACTTTTATGTGGCCCAGTATTACGCGTGTTTCTTGGCTTTTATGTGGCCCAGTATTACGCGTGTTTCTTGGCTTTTATGTGGCCCAGTATTACGCGTGTTTCTTGCTAATTAAAATATGCCTTTAGAGTGAGAATTCTAGCTTGCACATATAAAAATTTACCGATTGTTAAAAGTTACTCCGAGGAGGATAAGATTGAACGCACTGGCGCAGTTGGTGGCGCTGAGCAATTTTGAGCCTACGTTTTGCTTTAAAGAATCGGACTCCGCCGCAGCTGGTCGCTGTGTAAAGTCGTGTAATATTTATTTATTATTATTTAAATGTATAAATGTGTATTATTTTCTTTGTCTTTTAAGTAAACTTTTCGACTTATTCAGCTAGGAGATATGCACGTTATTGATAATAACATATATAGTTTGCTTTCAAGTTAAATCGATTAGATTGGGTCTGGAAAAAACGATTAACATCAACGTCCAGTCTCGGTTTTGAACAAATCATAGTCCACCTCATAGTCACACCAGTGACGTGATTAGTAAACTACCCACGAGCCACGTCGATGATGAAGTGGTCAGTTGCATTGCCAAACGTATGAGACATTTTGAGCAGTTGTCAAGCGTATAATTATTAGGAGTTTTCTAGGTTCCTAAAGAATATATACAATAATTGCCACCTTACGTTGAATAATTGATGATAACTTTATATTGAGTTATAGTTTATACTTGAATTAATTGATTATTAACTGCAAATTCTCAAATAGTACTAAGACCGCGGTAAAATCCAAGATAGAGGTGGGGGTTTTCCCTTAGCGGTCTGATGATGGGAAGTTCGTTCGTACGTTGGTTGTACTTGGGATCTTTCTCCCACCAATGTGATGTGTAGTCTGTGCTGTAGTAACCAGTTAGTACTCAGTCAGTTGTGTGACTTCGGTGAAGTGAAAGTGTGTGACTCGTAAGCTCTTGGTTGGCATTTAGAGCTGGTGCTTGTTCTCAAGGAGGTTCATTTGAATTAAACGCGTGAGAATTTCAAAGTGAATGGATCTGAGAGAACTTGGTGATTTGTTACACATCAATAATACCTACGCATATCTTCGATTAATGTAAACATAAGCAAACTTTACATATACATGAAAACGGCGACAATTAGTGTACTACAAGTGATATTGCCTCTGCAAATATTATGTAGTAAGTTTCATGCATTGCAGTCATGTATACATGTGACGCGTCGGATTTGCAACAAAGACCCTGTGATTATCCAGACACTGAGAAGGGAATAAAAACTTGGAAAATAAGGTAAAGGTAAAAAATAATAAGTGCCGATAATAGAGTTTTGGAGATGTTCAAGCAAAACTAAGGCCTAGCAATTAAATTAACCTATCCAAGGAAACCTAACAATGCCCTATTGAATTAACCAGATTTACTGTATCCTTTCCAAATAACCACATATTCCTCAAGTAACTCGAACTTAGCCGTTTAGTCCAACCTCGCCGAACTTAATCATAGCCGTTTTTATAGAAGCCCCCAAGATATATGCCTAAGGGATGCTGGTGGCAAACCCATATACGCTTTTCCATCGTAACTGTTTTCATTAATGTGTTATTGGTTTTTTTTTATCGTGAATGCCCCCCCCCCCCTTTTTTTTTCAACAATTTTTTTTTTCCAATTCACTGAATAGCCCAGGTGCCATGTATTGAAGAGCCATCTATTGCCAGTATTTTTGTTACACATTGGTCCCGTTGTCATATATGGTTATCATTGCTGGTAGTGTGCATTATTTTTACTGGTATGTTGTAAAACTGTCAGACCTTTCCCCGAAATCAGCTCTTATCTTTTTTTTTATAATTGTTTTGGATATACTGAAAGAAGGCTTATTATTTTTTTTTACTTATAACAATGTTAGAAAACAGTCTCTCTCTCTCTCTCTCTCTCTCTCTTCTCTCTCTCTCTCTGGCGCACACTTTTGAAGATAGGATAGGGAAATTATATTAGATTTATCACCTTTTGCACTTATATTTGTATGCATGAACAATTTCTTCTTAGGTCGTAAAACATATCTCTCTCTCTCTCTCTCTCTCTCTCTCTCTCTCTCTCTCTCTCTCTCTCTCACACACACACACACACACACTTTTGAAGATAGGATAGGGAAAGTACATTATATCACCTTTTGTACTTATTATATATGTATGCATGAACAATTTCTTCTTAGGTCATAAAACAGACATTTCTACTCTCTCTCTCTCTCTCTCTCTCTGCCCTTGCATTGTATTTGCGTCCCACACAAGAGTCTTATCAGGGACGCCATTAAGGTTCGTTGGATTCCTTGTCCCGTTTCCCCTCGGTTCCCTGCAGCAGGAGTCTCGTCCAGCCTCGTCCCTCATTGAGATCATATTACGGCCGATTCCCCTCTTTGAGAGGTTTAATTTATTGGTGTAACCTTGGGCAATGGATGGTAGTTTATCGGTGTAACCTTAGATGCAGCCGGTCATTTGTTGATGCAGCCTTGGTAATTTGAATTTTATTTGTTGATCTGGGTTGCCAGTAAACTAAAGACGGAGTCTCAGCGTTATATCAACAAAATTATCTCATACATCTAAGGTTACACTGATAAACGTCATTCATTCTTATTTGTCATTCAAGGTTTTCTATGTAAAAACTTAAATTGTGAAAGCATATATTTCTAATACCTTAGATGAATAATAATGACCCATTGGAATAATATTGAGTATATTAGATGATCCTTTTTTTTTGTATAGCCGTGTGTGTTAGATAGTAATGTATGTCTTGTCTTAAATACTATTTTTCATTTATTGGTAAAACTTCTAGTATGAAAATTTACTGGAATAAACATAATATTGAACATTATCTCGGAAAAGTAGTTTTTAGATACATAGTAGCAGTTTGAATGTCTGTGAGTCGATCATTGATGGTAATTTATCTTTTAATATAAATTTGACATCTGGGATACAAATTTTTATTAACTTTGATACGAGACGATAATTTCAATGTAGGACATTATTTTGTAGGTGTAGTGAACTATTGGTTATTGAAGTTAAGCTTTTTTTTTTTTAAATATGTGTATACATAGATAATTATAGAAATCGATGTTGGTACGTCTTGAAGTCATTCAACGGATGAAAAAAAAAGTGGATTTAAATTTTGCTCAGTGACCTACGTAAGAAGTTTGTCATGAGATTAACTGATTATTGGCAGTCTAGAATCTTAATGAGCAGAACCATTAAGAGACTATATATGTAAATAGCTTTCTGGATGAATAATTGATCAAGTGAGCCTTTGTTTTTTTAATTTAGTGAATGTTAGAATGCGATGAATGAAAGCCAACTTGCTCTCTCTCTCTCTCTCTCTCTCTCTCTCTCTCTCTCTCTCTCTCTCTCTCTCTCTCTCTCTCTCTCTCTCTCTGACACTATTAATATAGAAATTAGAGAAAGTCTTCAGGTGACATGCAAGTGATGCACTTTTTCATTCTTCTCTGGAGAATCCGTTTCCAGGGACTGCTGCGAACAGGAGATAAGAAGGCGCATGCGCAGAGGTCCAGACAATTTTCCATGAGAAAGGCGGCCATATATTCCTTTCATTGGGTCTGTTTTTCAATGAATGCTGCTACAGGAATGTGATGATTTTTCACGAATGTGACTCTTCATTGGTCAGTCTTGAATCTCTTTTAGTCATTGTCATTAATTAACGTTAGTAAGTTTTCTTGAACTGTGTACTTGGATTTTTTTTTTCATATACCAAATGTTACCAGTTGCTTAGAATTTGTCATGTAAAAGTCTGCGGTTTTTTCAGCCATCTTTTCGACTGTTACTGCGCAGTCAGAAATATTCTAATAATGCTGAGAAGTTAAGTACTATGTATATCTTAGTTTTAACCAGACTACTGATCTGATTAGCAGATCTCCTAGGGCTGGCCCGAAGGATTAGATATATATTTTTTTTACGTGGCTAGTAACCAATCGGTTTCTTAGCAACGGGACCTACAGCTTATTGTGGGATCCGATCCACATTATATCGAGAAGCGAATTTTTAATCACCAGAAATAAATTCCTATGATTCCTCACAGCGGCCGCGGGAAGCGAACTCGGGCTACCAGATTGATAGTCGAGCACGGAACCCAATCGTCCAGTGAGGAACTGATAATGATAATAATAGTAATGATGACTGACATATTCAAGCTCAGGCCAATATGAAAATACGAAATGGAATTCAATAAAGATGACAGGGCTTTAAAATAAAGGGTTGCACAGACGCGTCCGGCCATGCATAAATTAAGTAGAGAAAACGTAAATTGCATCTTTGAACATCATCAAAACCCATTAATACAGGCTGTTATTTATTTATTTGTTTGTTTATTTATTTATTTATTGCCAAGTAGGTTTCAGAGAAAATTATTGAAAATGCTTCTGTTGATATTCATTATTTCCTATAATTGAATACATGTCAGATAGTCACATTCTGTTGCCTAATTGCAGGTGGGAGAGCAGCAGCCGGGAATGATCAAGGGTCTGGCAGTTAGCTGTGATGTTAGTTGACCTCTCGTGACCTATCACCAATGGCCGCCTGGAAGTGCCTGCCCGCCCTCCTATTGTTGGTATGGGTGGCGGGCGGGATCAGCAGTACCACCACCACCACCACCACGACTTGCGGTAATTGTGAGGAAAACGGGAATTACATCATTTGCCGTCATTCTACGAGCGGAGACGTATACGAGGTGGAGGTCCTGATGGAGACGGCGCTCCTCCTCCAGTGCAAACCATCGACGACAAACCTCAACTTGCCCTTCATGGAGGGCTGCAGCTTCCCCTCCGTCGAGCAGATCAAGGTTTACGGATGCCCCTTGCCCAACGTGTCCTTTGGGGAGCTGTTCTTCCAGATGGGAGTGTACCCGGAGAACGTCACCACGTTTGGCTTCTACGACCGCAACGAACGAGATCGCCCGCTGGAGGGCTGGCACTTGGATGGACTCGAGGGCTTGCTCACCCTCGAGTTTGTGAACAATGACTTCCTTGGCTTGCCAGTGGACCTGTTCACTCCCACTCCGAGTCTGAGAAACATTAAGGTGGTCTCGGACAGTTTCAGCTCATTGCCAGAGTCGATATTCTTGAATTTGCCAGACCTAGAAACCTTGAACTTCGAAAGAAACAGGCTGGAGACTTTACCACCTGGGCTTTTTACCAATTTGACAGCTTTAACGAATATTACTTTCGCTCATAACTACATCACTTCGGTTGACCCCGATCTCTTTAGTGATAAAGTTCATTTGGAGAGCTTAGATCTAAGTCATAATCAAATAGCTTCGTTGGGGAGAAGTATTTTCGAAGATCTAGGCGCTCTCAGAAACTTGTCAATGCAAGGGAATCTCTTGGAGAGCTTACCCGGTGGGGTCTTTTCTAAACTGTTGTCTCTGGAAGTTCTCGACCTCAGTTTCAATGTTCTGAAACAGTTGCCAGAGAAAACCTTTGACAGGCTGATCAATGTGCACACTATCGATTTTAGTAATAACAGCCTCGATGAATTACCTAGTGAAGCATTCAGTAAGTGTAATTTTTTGAAAAGGTTGTCGTTAAGACATAACAACCTCCGGAAACTTCAAGCCGAAATGTTTCCCACTCAGCAGTCCTTAACCTACCTGGATTTGGGTCATAATAATATCTCCTTTGCGGCCAATTCAGCCAAGATTCTCCAGGAAGGGCCAGTCCCATTCGAGCGCAATTTTCCTCTCAATGATCAAGTCAAACTGGAAGAACTCCTAATGAATGACAACAATATTGACGCCGTACCATTTGCTTTAAATACTGCATTTGCGGCTCTAAAGAAGCTTGATCTATCTGGAAATGAAATTACATATTTGTCCTACCACGCTCTGATCTTCCTCCAAGATACTGTAATACTGAATCTAAAGAATAACAATATCAACTATATTGATTTTCATGAGATTTATGATCTCCTGAATGAGAAAGAAGTGAAACTGTACCTTGAAGGAAATAACTTGTTCTGCGATTGTAGAATGTACATATTCACTAGGATTGTTCAGGGACAACCTATAACCAAGATGAAAATCATGGACATTGAGTTGCAGGACGTAGATAAAGTTACGTGTCGTAATCATGACGGTGACCAACAACTCCTGTCACAAGTAGATTCGAAGCAGCTTTATTGCGTTGTACCGGATGAGCAGTGCATCAGAAATTGCTCTTGCTTGTGGCGTACACACGACTCTATGGTCATTATTGACTGTTCCTTCTTAGGACTTCACGAGCTCCCTGACCTGAGTATACTTCCAAAGTCCCGTGCTAAAATATCAGTTACTTTGGATTTGAAGAACAATAGTTTATACACTCTGAAAGGGCTGAAGGATCCCCAGTTCGCTAATGTAGTGAACCTCACGGTATCCAACAACAAAATATCATTCATCAATGAATCTGATATCCCAACCACTCTGAAGATTCTAGATGTCAGAGGAAATGAGCTAACAAATATTCCAAAACCGGTGCTAGATCTTCTGAATGCCACAGATATGATCCTCAGTTTTAGTGGAAATCCTTGGGACTGTGACTGTGACTTCATCAAATTCCTGAATTTCTTGCAGACTCCTTCGCGGAAAGTAAGTTGAGAGAGATTGACATCACAGTCTAAATTAACTTTTTTCATAGTTTTATGAATATTTAGGCAAAAAAGTGGCCTTAATGTCTTTTTACATTCAGATTGTTTTTGTAATGGTGTTTACATGATGTCCATACACTTTTTTTAAATGTTGATGATTTTGTTCATAGGATTTCTCATTTCTTAAGAAAACTAACAGCCTTTCTGCAACAGTATAAGACCTGTTTCTAAATCCCCTTTATTTTATCACAGGTCACAGACTTTGATGAAATCACTTGTGCACGAGGCAATGTGTATCTACACGACTTGACAGAATATTCACTTTGCCCTTACTTCATGCAGCCAATGGTCATTGTTACTCTTGTTGCAATTGGTGCATTTCTGTTATTCTTTGCAGTTTTTGGTGAGTTGCTATTAACCAAGTGTTACACGTGATTATTCAGTAAAAATATTGTCGGACATACCACCTTGGGGACCTTGCAGCATGGAAACTATATGTGCCGGGGAATTTTCTCACTAATTTTATTTCCACAGGTACTGTTAGCTTCTACAAGTACAAACAAGGTATTAAGGTTTGGTTGTATGCACATCGGATGTGTCTGTGGGCCATCACAGAAGACGAAATGGATGCAGACAAGAAATTTGATGCTTTCATCAGTTATTCTCATAAGGTTTGTTATTCAAGCTATGTTGATGTTGGATGCAAGATGGAGGAGGATGTTAAAAGTAAACTGTGATTGCATGGGAGTAATGAGCACTGTTGAAACGAAATATTTCAAGTTTCTTTGTCGTGTAACCTTACATGGATGAGATAGAGATTGTAGCATTGCATTGCAGAAATGTAAATAGTTGTAAAAAACTCTGTATAGTTACCAACATTTATGTACTGTATTTTGTTTTGGTTAATTTTTCTGTAGGTCATTCACATGCCATAAAAAGATTGATCTAAACACAGCTAATTGAATGTTGGATTTTGTTTAAAAACCAGTTACCCCTTTAATTTACAATTGCAGGATGAAGAATTTGTCAACACAGTTTTGGTCCCTGGACTTGAAAATGGGGATCCAAAGTACCGAATATGCCTTCACTATAGAGACTGGGTACCTGGAGAGTACATTCAAAATCAGATTCTTCAGAGTGTGGAAGCCAGTCGACGAACAATTGTTGTGCTCTCTTCCAACTTCATCGAGAGTGTGTGGGGCCAGTTGGAATTCAAGGCAGCACATTCTCAGGCTTTGCAAGATGGAACCAGCCGAATCATAGTTATTGTGTATGGGGAAGTAAGTACTGACCTCAGTATGATGAAGTAAATATTGTACCTCTGAAATGACCATATGCAAGATTTTGAATATGTAGTTTGAATTTGCAAGAAGTTAATTTTTTTGTTCAGTCCTAGCATGTACGTATTGTTTTTTCTTGTAGCAAGTCTTATGCCTCAGCTTGTAGAATTGAAATATTGCACTTATGCAACACTCAATGCTATATGAATTTGCCAAAAAATAGCTTTTTAATTGCCGGGAAATCATAGGTCAAAAAGTGAACTTATCATTAATGTTCATTCCCAGCATTTATTAATTTTTCTCTTTTAGATTCCCCCTGAAAGTGAGCTAGATGATAAACTGCAGTTGTACATCTCTACTAAGACTTATGTGAAATGGGGAGACGCCAAATTTTGGGAGAAGCTTCGTTATTTCATGCCTCATCCACCAAAAAAGCTGAACAATTGAGCGATGGAATAGTGCAGTTGGTATTCAGGACATGATAGGACTGCATAACTTGAAAATACCATGCTATGCAAAGTATATTGCGTGCTGTGCCATAAAATTGCACAGTCCTCAGTTTATTAAAGACCAAGAGTCTTATAACTCAAAACTTATGAAAAGTAAAGTCTCTTACTGCTCAAAACTTATTGAAAGTGGCATTAAATGTTTTCTTCAAAGTTAAAATGGTAAAACTTATCACAGTGAAGAAATATAAAAAAAAATTTAACAATTATCTCATTCAGAGATTCTCAATTGAGTGTTCATAATGAATTATGTCAAGTACTGTTTACATGAAAAAATGTATATAACAAGAAATTTCAAATTAAACTGTTCTATCGGTGGGAAGTGTGCTTTGAGCTGTATACAGTAGCTCTGAACATTCATGCTTCATTATCGAATAGCAACTGGTGCTTTTTAATGGTGGAAATTCGTAGTGGAGTGGAAATTTATAGTGGATTAAGAACTTTTTAAAAGTACAGCATATCTTATTTTGTGAACACTGCCTCATAACATTTGTTTAATTAAGCACATGTAAATACGACTTTTTATACTGTACATAATTATGTTGAAGCAGCTGTTCAGCTGGAGTAATGTATGTTTGAAGGTTGATAAATATGTTGGCAAATATTTTTGTCTTCATTACTACTGGAATATGTTTGTGTCATTGTTAAAGTTCGATGAAAAAATAGATCTAACAATGTCTCCCAGCAAGTTTATAAATACAGTTGTAGTACTGCAATTCGCTTGTTTTATGGGGTGTCTTGGTGCAGTATTTTATCACTTAGCATTTAGACAAACATTAGACAAATCTTGGCTGTGATTTAATTTTAAAATTTGGAAGCTGTGGGAAAGTTTTAAGAGTTTTGAAAGACTGTGTGGAGAGTTTCCATATACTCTTAGCTTTACAGTAATACTGTAGTTTCCGTATGATAAGAACAAGGAATGGAATGTAAACATTTCTTCAAACTTCATGGTGTATAAGTACAGTTTCTTTTTCAGGGAAGGTACCTTGCACAAAACTGAAGCATCAAATGTTAAATTATCTTGTTAACAAGTACAGTGTAATAAATTTCAACTGCAGCTTTTAGTAACAGTACTGTACAATATTTTTAAAAATTAAAGATTACCATAAAATTGCAATGCCTCATGCAATGGGAAAGGTTTGTAACAGTTGCCTACAATGTTTAAGAATAAAAAATCTATTTGTAGATATACTTTATGTTGCCTTTCAAGATCATTTATGTACAATGTTAGCCTAGCAGTAATTAAAGTCCAACCATTTTAATTCCATAGGGCTAGTTTTTATTCCAGTGGTGTATGACAATCAATATATTTAACTACAGTAGTACCTCGAGATAAGAAGGCTCAACTTACGAAAAACTCGAGATACGAAAGTCAATGCGAAAAATTTAACGGCTCTACATACGAAAAGTTTTCAAGATACAAAAGGTTTCTGAAAGTCCGAGATTCGCCCCGAACCACCGATAACAATTTTGAAACTCGCGCGCCGCCAACTTAGTAGACTCGCCACCATCCTCCTGCCCTCCCATTGGTTCCTGATGCTAGTCACCGCCATGAGATCCTTCTCTCCTATTGGACAACATCCCTCCCATCATGCATCTATGTACGTATACGTGGTGGCGTGCCTACCTCGTCCACTTCGTACCAGCATCGTCATCGTACACACACGGTATTCGTTCGGTCTAACGATTTTATTTAGTAATGTAAATTCGTTAGTGATTTCGTTGCAGTATACGTACTTTATCGTGTTGTGCGAAAACTTTATTGTACTTATACGTAAATTATGTACAAGATAACGTAGTCATGGGTCCCAAGAAAGTTGAAATTCATGGAAAGAAGCGAATGCTCTCTTTGGAGACAAAGATGGAGATCATCAAGAAGTATGAAGCTGGTATGCGATTGAGTGTGATCGCCAAGGAATACGGCCGAAATCCGTCAACAATAGGCACCATCCTTAAACAGAAGGATACCATCAAAGCAGCTACACCGTCCAAGGGCATCACTATTTTGTCCAGCAAGAGGACCCACGTGCAAGACGAGATGGAACGTCTGCTTCTTGTCTGGATAAAAGACAAAAATCTCTGGTGATACGGTAACGGAGACAGCAATCTCCCACAAAGCCAGCGCTATTTTCGGCGATTTGATTGCGCAGGCGGAAGGCGACGGAGGGGAAGGGACATCAACGCAAACCAGAGTTCAAGGCTTCGCATGGCTGGTTCGAGAAATTTCGTAAACGAACTGGCATCCATTCAGTGGTGCGGCATGGGGAGGCTGCCAGCTCGGACACGAAAGCGGCCGAAGCATTTAGACTTTCAACGAGATGACGACCAAGGAAGGCTACAGTTCTCAGCAAGTTTTCAAAAAGTTTTCAACTGTGATGAGACTGGCCTTTTTTGGGGGAAAAAATGCCTCGTCGGACGTACATCACGGAGGAAGAGAAGAAGCTACCCGGGCATAAGCCTATGAAAGACAGGCTTACGCTCGCACTTTGTTCGAACGCCAGTGGGGATTGCAAGGTGAAGCCCCTACTGGTGTATCATTCCGAGACTCCTCGAGCCTTCAAGGCCCACTAAGTGTTTAAGGAGAAGCTTCCAGTGATGTGGAGGGCTAATGCAAAAGCCTGGGTAACGAGGCTTTTGTTCACAGTGGGTAAATCTGTGTTTCGGCCCGACAGTGAAGAAATTTTTGGAAGAGAAGCGCCTCCCCCTGAAATGTCTGCTGGTGTTGGACAATGCCCCTCCCCACCCTCCTGGCCTCGAGGAAGATATCCTAGCAAGGTATTCCTTCGTCAAGATTCTTTTTCTTCCGCCCAACACCACCCCTCTCCTCCAGCCCATGGACCAGCAAGTGATAGCAAACTTTAAGCAGCTGTACACTTAACATCTTTTCAAGAGAGGTTTCAACATCACCGATACCACAAACTTCACCTTGCATCAATTTTGGAAGGAGCATTTCGACATAGTCATTTGCATCCGACTTATCAACCAAGCTTGGCAGGAGGTTTCGAGGCGAACCTTGAATTCCTCGTGGAGGAAACTCTGGCCTGATGCCATATCCGCCCGAGACTTCGAGGGATTCGACATGGGCGAAGCTGGTGCTGCAGTCAGAAACAGTTGACGATCCCAAAACCGTTTCCCAACCAGATCTTGACGAGATAGTTGCACTCGGCAAGTCCATGGGGCTGGTCGTCAACGAGGACGACATCAACGACCTTCTCGAGGAGCACCTAGAGGAGCTTATGACGGATGACCTGAAGGAGTTGGAGGCCATGCAACATAACGTCATTCAAGAGGAGTTCTCTAGCAGCGGCGAGGAAGAAGAGGAGGGCGACCCTATGACAACGGCAGAAATTAAGGATGTTCTAGCCGCTTTTCCTAAAGTGTAATAGTTAAACCCCCCCCCCGAAAAGGCTCACACAGGTCGTATGCTTGTGCAGTTCGATGACGTTTGCCCGAGTCATTTCAGGAACATTGTGAAAAGTAGGCAGAAACAATCTACCTTGGATCGTTATTTTTTAAAGAGGCCTTTAGCATTAGCAGGAGTAAGCAAAAAGGAAGAACCAAGTGATAAAAAACAAAGTTGAAAGCAAAACGGAAGAACCAAGTGATGAAAAACAAAGTTGAAAGCAAAAAGGAAGAACCAAGTGAAACAGTTGAAAGTGGTGATGAAGTTGAAATTCTGTAAAAAAAAAAAAAAAAAAAAAGGAAATTTTAATTTAGTTTTTTGTAAAGTTAAGTGTTACAGTTTGTTAATGTCACGTAAATATTAGTTTATGTATGTTTTCCTTACATTTTTTTGTGTTTTCGTAAAGTTAAGTATACATACGTATCTGCCGTTTGTCCTCCTCCTCCGCCGCCACTTTCGGAGATAGCCTCACTCGAAATGTAAGCTTCCACATTTTACATACCGTATTTCTTGTATACCATGTATACACTAATACACTTTATTTACAGGATAATTTGCATTTTGTTATTAAGTTAGGTATTGAATGGTCCAAATTGTTGTAGTATTTCATTGTTTATAGGTCAATTTAGCTATATTATGAAATTTACTGGGTTGTTTTTGGAGGGCTTGGAACGCATTAGCCATTTTACATGTAAAATGTGGTCCAAGATACAAAAACCTCATGATACGAAGGGCGCCTCTGAACGGATTAATTTCGTATCTCGAGGTACTAATTTAAAATGGGAATAGGAACACAAAGGTTCAATGGTTGTATTGCTCCTTAATTTTCTGGATTACTTTAACCATTGAATTTAGGCAAGAAGTTCTTATTGATTAATTTTGGTATTTTGGCTGATAACCACATACATCAGGATAATATAGTTAAGGGTACTTTGCCAGTTTGAGAATCATTATATTTTCTTTACAAACATTAGAGAGAAGTGTTTTTCTAAATGCATGGTACCTACAAAATGTTCAGATCCTTTATCACAATCCAAAACTTTTAAAACAAAATTGTGCAGTTTCCTGTTCTTACATCCACCCCCAACACTAGTGCCAACCACCAACCTTTCTGCATCCATCATTAAAACTACATTTAATGAAAATTTTTTATCAATCTGTCACGAGGTTTCTACAATATGAACTGTAATTATAATTTATGGTTCTTACATCGGCACTAACAGGTAATTGTTCTGGGTAACTTGTTGTTCAGCTTCATGAAAAGAATTTATGGTATTTTGTTAACCTGGATAAATTGACTATCAGCCTAATCCTGTAAAAGCTTTAAAAAAAATCTTGGCTGCCTTTCCTTTACAGATTACATAGTTGTCTACCATGTCCCATCGAATGTGACTAGCCCAATGCAGCAGTGGGTTAAGTTTTTTGGTGCTAAAATTTGCAGAAATGTAAAGTCAAGATCTGCCCGACATTTCAAGAAACTAGCGTCTAATTTTTCGTTGTAAAGTCAAAAGTACTTTTATGACAGACTGCACAATTTATTGCATCCATTTTGAGTAAGGGGTGTGTTCCATTATTTCATAAGTTTTGCAATTTATTTCCAAGTTCTGTACTTATTTCCAAGTTCTGCACAGATTTAAGATATTGGCTAATTGTTAACAAAAAATACTGCCAATATCTAAATGCACAAGAAAAATTTTAGTTTTTAAACTAAAGTCCAAAGAGCAGGTTATGGATACACAACTAACATACTATAATTTATTAGAGTAAAAAATTTAAAAACTTAAATTTCCTTATAACAAGTTTCGGTTCATTGGCAACTTTTAGTTGGAGTAAAGAATGACACTTCATGCATTCTAATCTTCAAGCACACCACAGCTAGTGTTACGACAAGAATGACTATTACACAAACCAGGCCAATAACTGTACCATAGTATGTTGTAGGAGAATAACAAAAGTGTTCCAATGCACTTGAGACAACTGGAGAAGTCACTGGGATTCCTGGTATCCCTGAAAATTTAGATTTTATAATAAATTGTTATAATAAATTGTAAGTATCCAGCAATATAAGTACTAGTACAATTAAATTCCAAAATGTTAAGTCCGAGCACTTTTTTCCTAGTTAGGCCATGGCTGGACAAATTTACTGAAAATTAATTTACTTACTGTGTTCACCACCTTCGTTTGCCTCATCCCTAAGTAGAACTTGCAAGCTTCTAATCATTTCTACCCTGTCAATCTCATGAGCATCAGGAGATGCACTTGCTCTGGCTTCTCTTCGTCTCTGCTCCTCTCTTCAGCTAATCTTGGATGGAATCCCTCACTGCAAGTTTAAAGATAAATTATATTTGTGAATTCTACCTTATCTGGAAAAGCTGTCGGTATTTCAATTTTAAAATTGAATTCAAAACTTGCCTGCAAGGATCTTGAACTGGGCATTCTTTATAACACACTTGTACATCACACTGCAGTACAACTCTCAATGAAGTTGGGAATCTGAAAGCCTACAAGCAAGTTAATATGGAGCACATCTCAGACTATTAAAGTTATTTTAAGCAGTGGATAATGTTCAAGCTCTAAACTAAACCACAACTGATCAAGAACAAATTTATGTTCAGGCACTCCTGGTCCAACTAGCACATGGCCGAAACAAATGAGAACACACACGTACTTTGGAAGCAAGGAAATTTCAAATTGACCAATATCATACAAACAGAGCTGCAGAGAATCTACCTTCGTAACACCCCATGTAAGTGGGTACAGGGCAGCAAAATGGATCATCCAGACTCCAGGGTACACTTGGAGGTCTAAACTTATGCCAAAGTAACGTTTGGTCACTACCAGAACACTATCCTGGAATCACCATCACTTCCAACAGAGTGAATACCTTAAGAAACTCCTGTAGAGGGGCAGCTTTCCAGGCCTTCATCTAAATTTCTTCTGGAGGTTAGATGGTGGTTGGCTAGCCCAAATGGGATGGGATCCACTGAGTACACATGCAGGGAACCTTTGGCAGACATGAGGAATGGGGGCAAATCCAACGTTCTAGAATTCCTAGAATGCCACCAGAAGCCTTCTGGGGGATGAGAGTATCAGGAGAGGTTGGTATGCAAAGACTGGGAGAGGTTGGTATGCAAAGACTGGAAATTTATTTCAGAAAGCACAGAGCACAGCCAGGCCAGGGAAGGGTTCATACCAATTGTGTGTTGTACTTGAGTAGAATATTGCTTGATAACTTAAAGGCATCATTCCAGTCACAACCATAAACCACAACCAAGGCAAATCTAAACAAATCAGTTAACAGCAGCAGTCATGATAATAGCACTTCAGCATTTTCTGCAGTGTTAGCCAGCCAAAGAAAGTTGTGCTGCCTGGCTGAGTTTGGCCAAGTGGGTGACATCCCTTCAAGCCTCAACGAATACCAGCTATTACCAATGGTATTAATTCAAATTATCAGTCTACTCTCGTGAGAAGTTACGTGAACTTCTTCAGATACCTCGGACACCAAAGAAGAATAAGTTAAACTGAACACTCATACTTTCTTCTGTTAACGGAAGTCTGTTGCTGTCCCCATTTCACACAATTTATAGTTTATTTTGTTTATTCTGGCACCTTAACCCAATATAGTTCGATCATTACACGAGAAAATTATCTGAAAATATACCTAAAACTATAAACCTTTAAATTAGGGCAAAATACAGTACTGTACACTTTTACCCTTTAGTTAACGTAATTCAGCATTCTGCTTTACAGATACGTACAGTACTACTACATTAGTACAATAGGTCAATCAAACCTTCAATGCTTACCTTAAAGTAGACATAATTTAGCGTGACCAAGTCTCCATTAGGCATAGTATTCCTCTCTTTCTTGAAGTGAGAAAAGAGGGACAGTTTGACAGAGCATCCATTCTCAATAACAGTGGTTTGTCCTGCGAAGTCCCTCTTAGACTCTGATAATTGTTTGGCACCCTCACTTGTATCCCACTGAACCTGAGATTGTTCTTGTCCTCCTGTTAAGAGGATTCAATGATAAGATTACCATTTTAAGTCTGGCTGTCCTCAACACAAAGGTCAGCTGTAATTGCTTCGAGGAGGCATGCTGAAGAATGTCTACACATGAAAAATTAAGTTTAAGCAAAATTTTGTCAGATAGGTGGTTACATAACAAAAGAAGCTATGAATTAAATAAATCCATTGGCCAAACGGGCACTACAAAGAACTAGTCCAGGTAACAACACATTACAGATGCACACCACCTAGGTGTTTAAGAGCCAGAATTTCGCGGTACAAAGTTCAAATTATCCAAGGCACACCCACAGATCAAAAAATTTTTAACTGGATTTATTGCGTATTAAAATCTAAGCTCTAAAAACCTCCAGCTATCCCCTGAGCAAGAAAAAACTTAATTATCCTACTCTTGGTTATCTCAGATTCAAAACATCAGACTACCATTAATACAAAAACTACTTTCACTGGACATTAATAAAAGATTTTTATAGATAAAGATCTGAATTAAGCAAAAGTTTTGAAAATAAATAGGAACAATCAAAGCAATCTTTCAGTGTTTACAGTTTACTCACCATCCAAGGCATGACAGGAGAAAATGTTAGAATCAAACCAATAAACGTTGTCAGTAAGAGTAAACACCAGAGTCAGGACGTCACCGATATAAACTGGATCTGTTCCCAGAGGGGGTGCGGAGGGTCCCTCCCCCTTCTGAATCTCCATCCACATTTTTGGGCCTTAAGAGTAACAATTTCATGTCACTTATTTGTTCAGCTACATTAATTCACCACCCAAGTTTAGACAGTTAACAAAATATACACACTGGCTGGTCAATGCCATAATAAAAATTTGATATAAAAGTGTACTGCCAAGCTTTGTGCCTGGATCAATACTAACAAAGCACAACATAGAATTTCAAACATACAAAATTAAGTGTGAATAGCTTTCTCCAGTTAACATTCATCACATTCATTATAATTTAAACGAAAGCGTTTGATATTTGGTATTTATCGAAAAATGATCAAGTTTCCCTCTAAGTGAGGAACCCCACCAGGATGCTGCGCTCTCTCAATAGTAGCTGATAGCTCCTTAGTGCCAAATTTCCACTCAATGGTTTTGTTGAAGTCGTCAGGTCTGTCACACCTGACTATTACTGACGAGTCGTCTTCGCTGACTAGAGTCCTATCCCATTGGATCATCAGACGATGCTGTATCAAGAATACAAAAAATGGTCCTTATGTCATGTTCAATTACGTTATCTAGAGCCACATTATTCTAGCCACGTTCTTCCTAAGTTTCATGAGAAAATCTAGGGAACTATTACCTCTATGACTGGGTCCAGGAACGACTTTCCTTTATATACAATCCTATTCTCTTGATCCCCACAGCTGCCGTGTTTCAGCTTCAGGTTTGCTTCGAGGTTGTTCTGGCCAGTGAACAGCAAACATTTATTGAACTGGTTGTGAGGATAAATGTACCCATTGAACGGCTCGGAAAACCTGTAAAATTAAATTTGAAACAAATACACTGCTAAATATTTAGTGTCCAAGACATGAACATTTTCTTTACAGCAAACTTCAAATTAAAACATTACCTAAAAGTAACGCTCATGTGGGTTTTGAGACACTGGACTTGGGTATCCTCAACTCTCCTTCGACCGTCCAAAGACAACTGATTAAAATCAGTGCTTGCAGTCCCCCCTGTCTGTTGTGGTCGAACAACTACATTTGGGATAGCTGTGGTTGTCAAAAGGATTAAATCTTAATTCGATCTTGTACACTAAAGTTATTTTACCAACATACAAAGATATTCCGCTAAGCTTTTTATTGAATACAGAATATTCCTATATATAAAATTATAAAACATACCATTTGGATATGGAAGCTGGTTGGAACCCCCAAACGGCTGCGATCCAGCAGCCGGAGAAGCCTGTTGAGGTGGCAGCGGTGGTGGTGGCGGCGGCTGCAGCTGCTGTTGCGGTCTAATTTGTTGTTGTGGCTGTAGCTGCGGCTGCAGTTGCTGCTGCAGTCTTATCTGTTGCTGCTGCTGCTGCTGTTGCCTTAGTAACAGCTGCTGTTGCTGTTGTTGCTGCTGCTGCCAGCTTTCTTCATCCGGTCGATGCAGCCTTTGCTGCTTTTGTCTATCTTCCTCCTCTGCTGGCAGCAGCTGTTGCGTTTGGAGCCTCTGGAGACTGTTGCTGCAAAGGCGCTGCCACTGGAGCATTCTGTTGGGGTGGTGCACCAGGCGACACGAAAAACGGGGGCTGCTGGTTATGGGTATGGACATTCGGGGGCGGGGGCACTGCTAGGACGCACCTCTGTCAAGATAACATTAAATACACAAATTTTACTAATGAAACTTCAGGAAAGTTTTTGGGCAGTAATCTAGTACTAGTGACTCATTTACTGTCTTTGCTGTAGCCACTGAAAAAATACTTTTCCCTCTGAAAATAGTTAATTTTCCTTGATAATTCAGTACCTAAAAATAAAGGTTTTTCCATAATCAACTTTTAACCTTAATGCACAATTATAAAAATTTGTATGCCTCCACAGCTTGTTACACAAAATTGCATGTTAAATATTTAAGATGCACATAAATGGCATATGTTAAGTTATGTTAAACTAATTCAGGGATGCGAAACCCTGCAAACAGACCAAGTAGACCTCTTTACCAAATCATGGAATCTCCTAAAATACCTTCAACCTGATGCACACTTCAAACCCAGTAAAAAAATTATATACCCAACGCCAAGGAAAATTATTTCGGATCTGGTCTCTAGCCCCCATTGGATTAAATTTAATTTTGGAGCTAATAATTCGCAACAGCAGCTGCCTAAAACCATGACTATTCCCATTACTATAAAACTAATATCACCATAAGTTTTAACATTTGTTTTAAATCAAGGACAAACTCCTACACCACAATGACAATGACTACCTTATTCAAAGTACAGTTGCCAGCTATATCTAGACATGGCCTCTGCCCAACGCCTTTAATTTCTGCCTATTTATCAAGTTAGTATTTGAGAATGTGAGCAACCTTTTATTGGTTATTTTGTGTAGTCTCAAAGAATTAAAACTGCTAGACAAGCTACAAAAAGTTAACCAAACCTTTCTCCATACACTTTTCATTTTATGAAGCTATTCCTGATACAGAGTACTGTTTCATCACTGTTTACAGAACTAAAGGCAGTATTGCACCCTAGATATCCTTAACTTTTTCGACATTCTGCACCTGAAGAGACCAGAGTATTAACTACCTGTCAACATTCTTGACCAGTTTATTACAGTTAATAGCTACCTCGACGGAAAATTACTGAAGATTAAAATTTAATCAAAATGAACACAGGGACATTTTCAAAGTTTGTTTTCCACAGTTCCCTGTAAACAGCTATCAAAACCCAGGTAATTGATCAATATCTCCCAAGAAATTGTCCCAGCAGTGCGGTAGTACCGTCAGTATTGTACCTCATTACTTAAGGCTCCTTGCAGTGTCTTCGGCCCCTAGTTGCAACCCCTTTCGTTCGTTATACTATACCTCCTTCCATATTCTCTTCCAACTTACTTTCCACCCTTTATTAAAAATTGTTTCAGTGCAACTGCGAGATTTTCCTCCTGTTCCACCCTTTCAAACCTTTTACAGCCCATTCCGTTTCAACGCTGAACGACCTCACTGATCCCAGTGCTTGGCCCTTGGGTCTAAATTCTATTTAGAATAAAATATAATCAATGGTACAAAAAATATGCACTTAAATCTACGTCAGTTTCTCTTAGAGAGCCGAGTGAATGTGCATCTTAAAATATACAAAAAAGCATGCACTTAAAATCTACGTCAGTTTCTCTTAGAGAGCCGAGTGAATGTGCATCTTAAGAGAGAAGAATATACAAAAAAGCAAATTTAAAAAAGAATTCTACAGGAGTTATGATATTTACGAGAGAAGACTAAAATACGATAAAATATAAGCACCACCTTATTTTGTTAGCGTACAAGAACCCGCCAGAAGGAATCATCCTTGAGGAGGGCTGTACCTTCATAAAACCAAACGAAGTGAAAAAATTTAAAGTGAAGTTTCCGTTTTCAGAGGGATGCCTAATCTACCAACATCACTAGTAAGAATATCTACATGAAAGTAAAATCGCTAGATAACCAAGTCGATTCAAGGTTCGTTGATACTATTTTGAACAGATCTGCATGGCCTTAGATATTTTTTTTAATGTAAGGGTAACTTGACTAATCTGGATGCTATTATATTCTCTATTATCCTCAAGTTACTAAATATACTCCAAATTAATACGTACTAATTTAAGTGAACTCTTATCATTCATTACCGCGATGTAACAATATTTTCTTTTTTATTTAAAGTTTCTATTAATTACGTTGAATTATCGAAATTATTAACGATTAAACAGGTAATCTTCGAAGTTACTGTAGGGTTGACCCTATTGCGCAGACGTCGTCCTCCATTATTCAGCTGCCACGTTAAACCTTTAAGTACATGATTTTAGAGAATTTATAGAACGTCAACAATTAACTAATAAACCTGTATAAAACTGGTCTAGTATTTTTTTTAAAAGCCATTGTATATACTAATCTGAAAATGAAGAGTTAACGAACTTTTTCCACTAGATATTACTCCCCTATACCTCAAACCATTCGAAACCTCCTCAGTGTGATTAAATGAAATTATGTACTACTTAAACAAACGCTGCTCTAACAAGCACATTGTTACGTTGTAGTCTGGTAACGATATTACTAATGTAGCCTACTAAAGTCATTCCCACAACACTAGTGCTCTATTTTTTGTGTGAAAGGGCTATGATGAATCTGCTGCTTGCATATTTTGAGTCTGGAATAGAGTTTCATCTTACACCTGACTGTAGACGTTGCAAGATAAAGCTGCTTGAATTGCCGACGCATTATTAAGATTCTAGCATTCACAGTGGTGATTACGTTCAAATGTCACGAGTAATAAAAGTTTAGAGGGCAATTCTAGACAACTCCGCACGAACTGCAAGGAACGTTCCCGCGAATACTGCAAGCCACTAGGGATTGGGGCGTCATATTTATTTCGCCGTGTTTAGTACAAGCCCCAAGGGATTAATTATATTCGATCGCCCAGAAAATTACGGTAGATTCTTATGCAACCTAAATACTAAAGGAAACTGCAATTTCCAAAGAAATGCCCGACCTACAGTTTTGAGTTTCACTGGCTGCCTATCTACGCTACGGCAATTTTGAAAATGTGTTATGAATTAAACTTATTTTTCTGTGCTTATGAAACCAAAGTATTGTTTTAAAAAACCAGGTACATGTGGTTACAAGTTATAGTTGTCATGTTGCACTTCGAATACTTTAACGCCTAATTAGCATCCCAAAAATTCCACAACAGCTCTCCCACTGGTTGATCGGGCACATTTTTTTTTATCTAAAGTCTGCCACCCAAAGTGCTATGATAAGTATGGATTTGACTTACTATATGCACCGAATAAACTTTGAACGTCAAATGTATTAGAGAGTCCCACAGACTGTCTACAGAAAATCCTACAGCAAGTTAATAAACGGACATGTCCGTCGCGTAGTACCTTTAGCTGAATAGTTTTTAGCAGTTAGCTTTGTTCCTTCCTTTAGCTACCGCACAAGGGTAAACCGTCCTCTTCCAGGGCCAGCTAAACCAGAATTAGCAATTCACAAAAGAAAGATTTTAGCCATCCTGAATGTAGGCCTACCGACCAAGAATTAAAAAAAGGTACATCGTAAACAGTTTATTAGCAAAACTACAGCATAATTCTATTCACGGATACAGAACAAAACATTAAATCTGTATCCGAGTGCACTCACATACACAACGATTTAGCCTACCATAAGTAATCCCCAAAAAAGGAACACCAACCGAGAATACTCACGCACAAAATCACAACGTATAGCAAGACCCACATTTTTAAACACCTAACCACAAAATGAACTAAAAGAAATTACAGACGAAAGTAAAATTCAGTACACGGTCTCTAGACGGCCAAGTAGAGACTGAATTCCCCTTCCTTGTCACCTTCGTCTTCAGAACTGCTAGACAGTTGGTGTCAAACAACGTCATTAATGGTCTTGTTGGCCACAGTTTTGTCACTTGGGTAATTTACTTCCATATCGAATTGATTTTTTTCCGTCGTGCTTTTTCCTATGACTCAAAATTATGTATATATATATATATATATATATATATATATATATATATATAGATATATATATATACTATATATATAGTACACGCACACACACACGAGAGAGAGAGAGAGAGAGAGAGAGACGAGACGAGAGAGAGAGAGAGAGAGAGAGAGCCTAGTTTATCACTGAGCAATTTACACCCCCCCCCCCACACAACAAGGAAGACTGCACATGCGACAGAGCTTTAACAAAAATCAAAATCTTAAGTTACGCTTAAACGGCCTCCAAATAAAATTTTATGTTAGTTACTGTTTGTATGGAAATCGTGAATGATCATTTTCTTAAAAATCATGCGAATATATCAAATACATATATCGAGATTCAGGTACGAAAGCTAGTATATCAGCATAGTTCCCACCTTCTACAAATCAAGGTAGGAACCAAATAAAACCTAAAATGCGTGGTTATTAGTCTTTTCGTAATATATATATATATATATATATATATATATATATATATATGTGTGTGTGTGTGTGTGTGTGTGTGTGTGTGTGTGTGTGTGTGTGTGTTATATGTGTCTTTTCGTAATATAGAATATAATATATTATATATACACATATATAGTATATATATATATATCTATATATATAAATATATATATAATATATATATATATATATATATATATATGATGTGTGTGTGTGTGTGTGTGTGTGTGTGTGTGTGAATCCTAAAGACAATTATATATTTAATTTAATCCTTAGGTCAAAAATTTGATCTCCCAGCAAAGAAATTAACGGGTAACAGACAATGCGCTTGGTTTGTTCAGGCAAACACTAATGAGAGTAGGATTCTTTTTCGCCGTCTACCTAATTAGAAATGAAATCCCTTGAAGCGCTAATGGTTTCTCGCCCATGCACTAATTAAAGCGGAAAGGAAAATTTGCTCTAAAATAGCTGATAAAAAAACCCACAAAATTTAATGCGATGACGAGAGAGAGAGAGAGAGAGAGAGAGAGAGAGAGAGAGAGAGAGAGAGAGAGAGAGAGAGAGAGAGAGAGAGAGAGAGAGAGAGAGAGAGAGAGATCAAAGAAATAAAACACATTAAGGATTAAGGTGCATAAAAGGAAAATATACTACAGAAAATGAGAAGAGGAGACGAAGGCAATCAGCTAAAGATAAGCTTCCATGTGTCACAAATAAAGAAAATTGATGAAAGTAAAAATTGCTCTCATTTTCACGTTTTAAAGACATTCAGCACTTCGAGTGAGTTTTTTTTTTTCAGAGGAGATAGCTATATGCATAAAAATATAGGCCCAGGTTAACGATAACCCTATGATATGTCGAGACTATTTTCAAGTTCACCAGTAAGCTTATAACGCATAAAGAGTCTAAAGAATTGGGCAAATATAGTAAATTCTGTTCTTGAGGTGTTTTCTGTTTTGCTGAAAGAATGTTAAATCCAATCCGACGAGAAATCTTTAGGTGTTTCAGACTAACTGTCTCTCCTCTAGATTCTTGTGCATCTCTGTAACCCAGTGATACTTGCATTAGAGTTCCAAACTCTGTTGTACGTTATAATAACACTTCTTTGTACAAGACAAAGCCATTTTTTTCCGAGTTGATTTATGACCAAAGATGCCACTACCTTAACTCTCGAATTCACCCTTCTGGACTTTTTATGTCTGTGACCCAATGCCTCCTGTATATGTATAAATATTTCGCCTTTTAATTTGTATTTTACAAACTTGATGTACGTTAAAAAATCTGAAATTGTGATTCGCTGTTCACCGATTTTTCTTTCTTATGTTTTGCTAATTACGGTACCCCGTAACCTCATGTTTTCACTTATTGTTCTGTTTAAATTTTAGTTTATATTTTCCGCTTAATTTTACTTTACACACACACACACACACACACACACACACACACACACACACACACACACATATAATATATATATTTATATTTATCAGTGATTCTGTGTAACAGTTCAGTTTCTTCACTGCTTCGTTGCCCGTCTTTAAAACGGACAGGTCGAAAATTGAAATACTTTTTTCCTCTCCATTATATGAAACCTAATTATATGCAATATAGGTAAAGTGGGCTGAAAGCCATAGAAAAAATAGGGAACTTGGTACATTCTTTACAAGTGAAGATATCAGTGTTTTTAATATTCTACCTAAATGAATGACATCGTTCACCGCCGACAATAATCGACAATCTCATTTTGCGAGGTAGAACGTGTTAGGAGTAAATACATTCGAATCAAGGCGCAATATTGAAAAGGACATGTCGACAAAATAGCTTTCTCGATAACTTTGTAAGTAGACAATTAACAGTTTTTTCGGTAGTTGATGAATCTACCAGAATTACCACTCAATGAACTAAGAAAACGGTTAGTTCGAAGGTAAAACTTAAGATTCTTAAGTTAAGTTAAGAATAGCTAGATACCTACAACCTCAACCCCCAAGTTCGGCAACTACTACTAGCCTAGGTACCTAGGTAGCTATCATTTTCAAAATTTGTGACAACACCAGAAAGTTGTCATCAAAACATGAAAAGTCCACGAAAAATTCACTAATGTGACAGCGCCTTAAGTCTACTTGGAAGTCAACCTGGCACCTGGATCAGCTCCCTCTTGCCACTACCTAGCTATCTACCTAGGAAGCATAGCCTCTCTAGGCCTAGAAATTGAAACCGATTCCCGGCTGATGGCAAATTGCCGTAAGTTGGTCGGATACTACCTAAGTGACTTTTTGGGTAGATTTTGGAATCCTAGACAACTTTTGTTCTTAGCTCTAGTAGTAGGTAGTATGCATTTTTAAAATTTGGGATCATCCTAGTTTAAGGAGCTGTGGACTCTGTCAGCGGATATGTAAACTACCTACCCGATATTTTACTCTAAACTTACCGTCTTTTATGATTTCACATTCATCCCCAAGGCTGGTACCCTAAACACTGGCCCATTAGAACGTGAAATGGAACTGGTAGGCCTAGGTACCTACCTAGAGATCAAATTCAACCCATGCTACTGTCGACTTACCTATAGGTAGCTAAGCCTATTGCTTGTTTACATCTTGGAGAGCGCGCAGTTTAAAGTCATCAAAAGAAAGATGGAGAGCTCTGGTCAAAGATACTACTATAAAGAGAGACAATGCTTATGAATGAACTGTTCTTTGGGCATCAGTTCTTCATGGTTAGCTCCTCTTGCATGCTCAGTTCCTTTACTAGTCTAGGTACTATATATAATGCTTTCATTTTCATGTTTTAACCAGGACTGAACCAATAGCATCATTGAACACATAATAGGTAGCATGACCCACTAGCCCATATTACAGATGGCTATCTGTTAAAAGGCATAGGCTACTTGTTTTAACACTCATGGAAGTCACAACCGAGGCGGTTTGTTTACACGTTTTGATGTCAACCACAGTACAAAGAAGAATGTGTGTGACAACCAGAGTAGAGAATGATGTTGACTTTTTTGGAAAGTCGATGACAAACTCAGAAAAAGTTGGTGGAAATAGTGCTAGTGTGACAAAATGGGAAAGAATGGCTGACTCTAGATCAGAGTATTGGTAGCATAGCCTACCTAGTTATGTCATGCTGTTATGATTGCTTGAATTTAAGAAATTGGTAGGCCTTGGGTGTGACCTAGGTCAACTGGGCATATGATTGGACGAGTTTAAATTTCCCATGACAGTAATCAGGTGATTTGGGTTCCACAATATAGATGTCGTAAGAACCGTGGGAAGTAGCCTAGGTGGCTATGTGACGACTGTTCACATCGGATAACTTTCTACCGTAAAATTGTTTTTCAGCAGTTTGTTGTAAATTATTGGGTAAGTGCTTTTCTATGTGTTTCAGACAAACTGATCAACTTATTCAATAACATTTTTCATTTGGAGGTAGTGAAAAAATACAGTGTTGACCCATTGTTTTGCATTTTACTCTAAGAGAAAATTTAATGGGAGAATATGTAATAATATAAGGATCACTATTAACTTAGCATAATGTAGGAAACTGCAAGGGATGGTAGTTCTTAATCTCCTACCCTCACCATGTTAAGACTAAATACACTTTATGGGAGGATAATTTCCATCTCATTTGTTTATGTTGTACAATTTCTTAATAGATCCCTTGATTCTGAATAGCATAGTCATAATTGTTAGGCCGCCTTTCATTATTCATATTGCTCTCAATACTTTTCATTCTGTTGAGTAATGATTACTGTGGGTTGTTTGATGTATATTGTACTTATCAGGTTTTCTTCTAAAAATTTTTTAAATACTCTCATTGATAGAGTGTTACTGTTTTTTGTACATATGTTTTCAGTCATACCCATTTCATTTCCTTGCGATTCATATAGTCATAGATTTCGTTGACATTGCATTTGAAGGATGTTTCATTTAAATACTGAACAGGAGAACTTGGCCTGAGTAGCCTTGTACAATAAGTCTTGAAATGTAAATCTTGAAGAAGTTTTTTTTTTTTTTGGTAGAGTAACACAAATTTTCTTAGTCTATGTTAA
>NC_087205.1:16090070-16146433 GCF_015104395.2 Macrobrachium nipponense | reverse complement strand
AGTCTATGTTAACCCTTAAACGCCGAAGCGTTAAAAAAAAAACAAAAAAAAATGCTTCCGTGTGCCGGAGGTGTTTCAGAGTGAACACGGAAGCGGAAAAAATATTTTTTTCAAAAAATCACAGCGCGCTTAGTTTTCAAGAGTAAGAGTTTATTTTTGGCTCCTTTTTTTGTCATTCGCTGAAGTTTAGTATGCAACCATCAGAAATGAAAAAAATTATCATTATCATATATAAATAATGCGATATATGATAGCGCAAAAACAAAATTTCATATATAATTGTATTCAAATCGCGCTGTGCGCAAAACGGTTAAAGGTAACAAGTTACTTTGTTTTTTGTTGTAATGTACACTAAATTGCGATCATTTTGGTATATAACACATTGTAAAACGATAAAAGCAACACAGAGAAAATATTATCACAAAATAATGCATGAATTCGTAATGCGCGGACGTAAACAAATATTTTTTCAAAAATTCACCATAAATCTAAATATTGTCCTAGAGACTTCCAATTTCCTTCACAATGAAGAAAAATGATTGAATATTACTATACTGTAAGAGGATTAGCTTACAAATGCAGATTTTGACCATATCTGACGAGTTAAAGTTGACCGAATGTCGAATTTTTATATATATATTTTTTTATATGCAATTATTTCGGAAATAAAAAAAGCTACAACCCTCAAATTATTTTTTGTTTTATTCTACATGAAATTGCACACATTTTCATATATAAAACTCTATGAAATGCCTAATATGAAACGGAGCAAATATTCCGAGAATGGGACGTACGCATTTTGGAGATTTGTGGCGGAGAATCCGCGCGCGAAGGGAAGGAAAGTTTTTTTTTTTAATTCACCATAAATCTAAATATTGTGCTAGAGACTTCGAATTTGTTTCAAGATGAAGATAAATGACTGAATATTACTAGACTGTAAGAGTTTTTAGCTTACAATTGCGTTTTTTTCGACCATTTCGGTAGAGTCAAGTTGACCGAACGTGGTTTTTTTTCTATTTATCGTGATTTATAATGCAAATATTTCAAAAATGAGCAAAAGCTAACAACCATTCAATTAATTTTTTGTTATAGTTCTAACAATGAAATTGCGCACATTTTCATATATAAAACTCTATGAAAAGCCTAATATTAAATGGAGCAAATATTCCGAGAATGGGACGTACGCATTTTGGAGATTTGTGGCGGAGAATCCGCGTGCGGAGGGAAGGAAAGTTTTTTTTTTTAATTCACCATAAATCTAAATATTGTGCTAGAGACTTCGAATTTGTTTCAAGATGAAGATAAATGACTGAATATTACTAGACTGTAAGAGTTTTAGCTTACAATTGCGTTTTTCGACCATTTCGGTAGAGTCAAAGTTGACCGAACGTGGTTTTTTTTCTATTTATCGTGATTTATATGCAAATATTTCAAAAATGAGAAAAGCTACAACCTTCAATGATTTTTTGTTGTATTCTACATGAAATTGCGCACATTTTCATATATAAAACTTTATGTAACGGCTAATTTAAAATGGTGCAAACATTACCACAATCGCACGTATGATTTTTTTGGAAGAGTTTCCGCGCGGACGTAAAGAAAATGTTATTTTCATAAATTCACCATAAATCGAAATATTGTGCTAGACTCTTCCAATTTGTTGCAAAATGAAGGTAAATGCTTGAATATTACTAGAATATAAGCGTTTTAGCTTACAATTGCGTTTTTCGACCATTTCGGTAGAGTCAAAGTTGACCGAAGGTTGAAAATTTGTCACTTATCATTTTTTTTATGAAAATATTTCAAAATTGATAGAAACTACAACCATGGGTTGTTTTAGTTGTATTGTGCATGAAATTTCGCACATTTCCATATATAAAACTTTATGTAACGGCTAATTTTAAAATGGTGCAAATATTACCACAATCGCATGTATGATTTTTTTTGAAGAGTTACCGCGCGGACGTAAGGAAAAAGTTTTTTCATAAATTCACCATAAATCGAAATATTGTGCTAGAGACTTCCAATTAGTTGCAAAATTAAGGTAAATGATCGAATATTACTAAAATATAAGCGTTTTAGCTTACAATTGCCTTTTTTAACCATTTCGGTAGAGTCAAAGTTGACCAAAGGTTGAAATTTTGGCACTTATCGTTATTTATATGAAAATATCTCAAAACTGATAAACGCTACAATCATGAGTCTTTTGTTGTTGTATTCTATATAAAAATACGCACATTTTCATATATAATACTCCATGTAACGGCTAATTTAAAATGGTACAAAAATTATGTCAAAGTGACGAAATAATTTCCGAGATGTGTCAGATACTTTTTAGTGCGGCAAGAAAGAAATTCGCGCTTGCGCGCCTGCGTAACGATTGTAAACAAAACAACACCTTGATCCGTGAACTCCCAGCATCCCCCAAGGCGCGTGGTTCAAGAGTTTTCGGCTGGTAAGCCTAAAAGTATTTTTCCGCGAATTTTTAAAAAAACTTTTGTATGTCGACGTAAAATACGTCCAGTCGGCACCCGAGAGACAAAAAATGTTGACGTAAAATACGTCCAGTCGGCGTTTAAGGGTTAAATGTGGAATTAAATAGCCCATTTTCACAATTTATAATTTTTTTTACTAGTCTTGCTGACATCTTTAGTAATTTTTCATTATTTCAGCCTGTAATTGGAATCATTGTACTTAGTACATGATTCTAAATTTGAGGCTCTCATAATTTATAATAGTAGTAATTTTGAAATACTGAATTTCTAAAGGAAAAGTGTAGTACACTAAATATATATTTTTGCGTAAGATTCATATATACTGCCTGGTTATGTTTGCATTACAATTTTTCTACTTTTTTTACCATTTCACATGTTCTTCTTACTTATGGTGTAAAAGTTCTAAACATTCCAATACAGTTGATTGATTTTCCCTTGAATTGTTGCAGGCATTTTAACTGTTGATCCAGCAAATATAATTCCAAAATGGATGGGGAACGTTTTGTTTCTCACCTGAAGTCCCTTGGAGTTCCTGGAGCAGATGCTTTAGTAGGCAGTAATTATGACTGGCTATTCCTAACAGAGCAGGGTTCTCCATTAGCAACCTTTTTGAATGGTTCGTGGAACATCTTATCCAGTGATGTTTTGTCAGAGAATGAATTGAAAAAGTAAGTGTGAAAAGCTTGTTTGTTGTGTAGCAGGTAATGCAGTATTGACAATTTTATTTTCCAGATAGATCATTCTTTAGTGGGCTTTCACTTGTAATACAGTGTTATGAAAATATTGCAGTATGTATTTTGGAAATTAGTTTGTTGTGAAATATTAAAGTTTCTTAATTTGTTAATTAATTTCATGATTTTAAGTACCCATTCTCATAGGAACTTCATTTTTATTCAGCACAATTCAGGATCTGTAGTACCCAATTGAGATTTATTTTTTATTTTGTGTCCACTTCCTTTGCAACAAACCATCATATAAATTTATTTAGGTTTCATCTGGTTTTTCTAGATGAACTTATTTTTATTTTCATGAATTGTGCACAGACTGGTGTAAATCAAAACTATCTCTTTAGATAACTTGTTCAAAGTTGTTCAACCAAAGGTTCATGCTCGCAGCTGAAGCCTCATTTAGTTATATGTCAATGGAAATATGTTAAACATTTTTTAAGATTGTTTCTAAAGAGCAATTTTTTTTATGTAGTTATGATGCAGCAGTTTCTAGAGGGGAAATATTGACAAGTCATCAGCTGGAAGAGATGGAGGCCTGTTTTTCATGTTTACCAAGCTTGAGCAATGCTTGTCAGGAGGAAGATCAGACAAACATTATATCATCCGAGGAAAAGGAAAGACTAGAGTTGCAACTAGATATTTTAACAAGGAGGAAAAATCAGTTAAGGTATGTTTTGCATTCATTCTGTGGTCTGTGGTTTCTTCGGCCTTATGCTGCTCACACTAGACTTTTAAACTATCTTTTGCAAGTTTCATTTTTTTTTTTCTCTTCATCTGAAGTAGGCTCATTAACCCCTTCTTTACCGGGTGGGTGAGCAGAATGTAAACATTGCGTTCGCTGCCGAACTGAATCTCTCGGTAGTGAAGGGTTACAGGCTCCAGTTTGGAGGGGTGCCGATCGTAAAAATATTTGCCAAAAATACACTAATCAAGACAGGCTAATGAAATTATCAGGTATTATTAGCGCTATAATAACGCATATTCTCTGTGAGTTTTATCATCCTACAGGGAAAATAAATGATTTTATGAAAAAAAATGTGAAACGTAAGTGTCCCTTGTACAAGGGACACTGGTGGTCGGTGAGAAAACTATAGTCTTGAATAGAAATTCGGTCTTACAGAATGTTGGTATATCCACCTGGAACATGCACATAGAGTATTATCAAAATAGAATAGTAAATAAGCACATAATAACAAAAAAAAGAGCAACAACTAAAGCAGAACCCCGCCGATAAATATGGAAATCGCAAATTTTATAGTATATCTCTCAAAAATTGGTCGATGTCGTTTTCTACGTTTTCTAAGATTAGTTTCATCACAGAAAACAACTTTAGGGGTATCTAAACTAATTATTAATAAACATTACCTTAATATAATTTATCTAGCCCTAAATCCCCAAAAACCGCACCAAAATTTACCACATTGGCAACCCTGTTACCTCCTATTCTGTCCGCCAGTTGGCAACACTGTCGTTGACAGATACGAAAACCTTCCCTCAAATCAGTTGTTAACGAGCGGCCGTGTTGTTTACATCACGGCCACTCTTTATAAATTTCCTTAAACATTTTTGTGCCTTTAAAGCTTTCATTATTTGTTAAATGAGACTTTATATGAATTACCACTCACACATTACATCACGAAATAGTGAATTAACTTTGATTTCTGTTGTGGTTCTTATCTTAAATTACGAACTTTTGCGCGACCCGGAACTACTGACCTGTCCAATTCTTTACAATGGATTACCATGAAATTTACGATGCTTCCTTCTGCCAGCAACATCAGGAACTGCCCGGTTTGGGGTGTGGGACAAGGATGAGTAGCAGGGAGTATGAACCCCATGACATTTGTAGCTCTTGTCGTGGACAGGTTTGTGACTTGACTTCTCGTTGTGACGTATGTAAGCCCTGGTCTGACGAGGATATGACTGCTTATATGAAACGCCAAACAATCTTGCAGCGTAAAAGATCGGTTAAGGAGAAAAAGAAATCTATTGCTAGAACTGTATCTAACGAATTCTTTGACTTGGGCGCTCATGGTTCTGGCTCTTCGGTTTCGGTATCGTACGACTCCGATTCCGAATTAATTGATGCTTTGCCCCCTGTACAACCGGTAATTAGTGAAGTTATTTCTGATGTGGATTCAAAGATTTTGGCAATGGAAACTACCTGGAAACAGAATTTTAAGAAATTACAGCTTAGTCTAGATAGAGATATTTCAGCTAAGTTTAACAATCTGTCAGAGAATTTTCAAGAAGCCTTTACTAGAATGTCTAACACACTTTTAGATTCATTTTCAGCTCCTCGTCAGGTACCTGTCGACAGCACCATGGGTAACGGTGCGACAGATACCCCGGCTTGTGAACCCCGTTGTGGCGAAGGCCTAGGGGGGATCCGGTCCGGGCAGGTGCCTAACGAATCTTTACCCAACGTGTCCCCTGTTAGTCCCGTAACAGTGCCAAAGGGCGCTTATTTGGAGGAAGAAGGGGGGAGGGATATTAGTGTCAGACCTAAGATAGCTAGTCGTCAGGATTTTACTTCAGGGGAAGTTTCTAAGTTAGGATCTGACGATGATGATGATGATGATGATGATGACGCGGATTCGTGTGATATTGATGTTTCCTCGAATGGATGTCATGATGTAGAATTCAAGAAACTTTTTGATTTAATTTTGAGTTTTCTTCCTCAGGCGAGGCCTAAAGAGCAGAAGCAGCCTCCGCCTCGTTGTATTACAGAAGGGATTTTTCTTGACGGTCCTTCCCGGTCACAGAATTTTTACGTTTTCCCTTTGCCCAGAGGTTCGCGAGAGTGAGGGCAGACGTTGCCGCTAAAACTTTCGAAGGTGATCGGGGAAGGGAAGAGGAAGCTCTCTTCTCTTCTACGACACCAGAGAGGAGTTTACCAGGTGGCGGATGATTCTTCATTCTCTCGACCCCCCAAAGCCAAATCCTGATTTGTCCGACTTTCAAGTCAACCCTTGCCTTCTAAGGCTTCGATCTCTGTCTCAATTGAAGATTTTATTGCTATGGAGTCTGTTATGAGCTCCTTACAAGAAGCTCAATCCTTCAATATGTGGGTCCTCGGAGGGCTTTTAATGTATATCAAGGACTCCGGGTTTGTTCCTCCTGATGCTCCTCTTTTTGAGAAATTCTGCTCATCCATTTCAATCGCTTCTGTACATCAACGAAACTTGCTGCTTCAATGCAGGCCTTTCTTGTTTCTCTAAGGCGTAACCTGTATTTGTCGCAGTTACCCTCCTCTGTATCGGAGATTCAGAGAACCCGTCTTGTTTGTCCATCCTTCTCCTTTTGGCGAGTTTCCTTTTCGATATTTCTGTGCTTTCTGAGGTTTTGATTTTGAAGGAACATCAAGGTGATGTCTCTTCCCAAGCTCACTGGGCCTTATCAAGAGCTTTTTCCTCTGGTCTTCCTCCCGTTCCTTCAAGGAGTAAGCGTAAGTTTAGGACCAGATCTGTACCTTCTGCTCCAGCCCAACAACCTCCTTCTGGCTCTTTTTTTCCAGGGTACATCTCAGGTTGCTGGTGCCTCTACTTCATCCTCTGGTGCTCACCCTTTGAAACGCGGGAGAGGTTCTTGGCGTGGCTCTAAGGGCAGAGAAAGAGCTCAACCTCCAGGAGGACCTTCTTCTTTTTCTTCTTCTTCCTTGTCTCTGCGTAAGAATTTTCGGAAGTAGGAGTCATCACCTCGCCTGGAGACCGCAGTAGGAGCTTGTCTCTCCGCCATTGGTCAGCTTGGCAGGGAGGGGAGAGCGGTGGATGCTTGGGTGGTGGAGGTCCTGAAGGAAGGTACGAGATCCCTTTGTTTCCAGACCTCCACTTTCCAATCGTCCTCTCGAGTTCAGCAGTTATTCCCCTCACTCAATCAGGGGTCAAGCCTTGGAGAAGGAGCTTTTCTTTGGCCCTCTTGGAGAAGGATGCCATAGAGCGAGCTCCTCCTTCTCCCGGGTGTTTTTACTCTCGGATGTTTGTAGTTCTAAAGGCCTCGGGTGCCTGCGCCCCATCATAGATCTTTCGGTTCTGAACAAGTTCATTCTAAAGTCCAAGTTCAGGATGGGACGGTCCAGACTGTTCTTTCATCCGTCAGGAGGGGGGACTGGATGATTTCCATCGATCTGCAGGATGCTTATCTGTAAATCCCCATCCATCCAAGAAGCAGACCTTACCTTCGGTTTTTTTTCACGGACTCGGGAGTTTTCCAGTTTCAAGACTCTTTGTTTCGGCCTCACCACTGCTCCACAGGTCTTTTCTCGGGTGATGGCTCCTGTTTCAGCTATTCTGCATCAGTTAAATGTAAGGATGCTTCGGTATCTGGACGATTGGCTAGTCCAGGCCGAATCTCTAGAGAAATGTCTCCGGTCGAGGGAGATAGTTCTGTCTCTTTGTGTCGAGTTGGGCATTCGTGTCAACTTCGACAAGTCCAATCTAATCCCTTGCCAGATCATGACTTATCTGGGGATTGTTTTGAATTCCCAGATTTTGAGGGCTTCTCCCGCTCAGAAACGGATAGACAAGCTTCTGAGTCTGATCGAAGAAATTTTGTCCTCCGTAACGCAGCAGTTTCTCTTTGGTTTGGAGGTCTCTCCTGGGCCATTTGTCATCCCTCATCTAACTGGTTCCGGAGGTCGTCTCAGAATGAGGTCCCCTTCAGTCGACACTTCGCCAGTTATGGGATTTCGTGTCCGAGGACACGATAGTCGCCTTCTCCACAATGTTGGAAGGATCTCCGTTGGTTGATGGAAGTTACCTTCACCGCCTCAAGTCAGGGACATCTCTTCTTTCGGTTCCTCCGGACCTAATGTTTTGGTCAGACGCCTCGGATCAAGGTTGGGGCGCACACCTGGGCTCCGAAGCCGCTTCGGGCCTTTGGTTAGAGGAGGAGAGGATCATGTCCATAAATTGGAGGGAACTGAGGGCAGTGTACCTAGGCCTTCTTTCATTTCAGGAACAACTGTTGGAGTCGGTTGTCGTGATCTTTGTCGACAACACCACAGCAGTCTCGTACTTGAGAAACCAAGGCGGCACACAGTTGGATCTTCTCACTCAGAAGCCCGAATCAATCCTGTGTTGGGCAGAAGAACCGGGGATTACGTTGGTCCCTCAGTTTATCCTGGGCCACCACAACGTCTTAGCAAGACGCCTTGTCGAGACCGAACGAAGTTCAAGGGTCGGAGTGGACACTTGCCAGGAAGTCTTCGACAGCCTCAGGAAGAAATGGCCTGTCACAGTCGATCTGTTTTTGCCACCCCACTGAATTTTCGGTGCCAGATATTCTTCGCCCCTTACCAGACTCCTCAGAGTGCTGGGACAGACTCTCTTTTGCAGGACTGGGAGGGACTTCAAGCCTATGCTTTTCCTCCGTTCTCTCTGGTAAGGTCAGTCTCAACAAAGTGAGGGCAACCAAGCGTCTGGATCTCACCTTGATCGCCCCCTTCTGGCCACAGAAGGAGTGGTTCCCGACCTTCTGGAAGCACTGGTGGAACCCCCCATTCACCTGCCAAAGAGACCAGATCTTCTCAAACAAACCCCATTTTCATCGGTTCCATCAGAGGCTCCACATGCTTCATCATCATGCCTGGAGACTGTTCAGGGAGTTCTCCAAGCACGAAGGGTTCTCCTCCAGAGTGGCGCGACAGTGGCTCTTGCCAGACGGCAATAAACAGAGTAAATTATCAGGCTAAATGGTCGGTTTACAGACGTTGGTGTAAGTCTCAAGGACATTCAATTTCTAGACTTCCTTACCGAAAGTAGCGGAGTTTTTGTCATTTACATCATGATAGGGCCCTGTCACCTTCGTGCATTAAGGGTTATAGGTCTATGCTTTCCTATGTTTTTAAGGCAAGGCTCCCTGAGATCTCTTCATCTTATGTCATTAGAGATTTACTTCGATCTTTTTCCGTATTTCGACCCAGGCCGCAGTGTTCGCCTCCGACATGGGACGTTAACAAAGTCCTTCAAGCCTTAAGGTTCCCTCCGTTTGAGCCTCTGAATTCTGCCAAATTTAGGGACCTCTCTTCTAAGACACTCTTCCTTGTCTCACTGGCTACAGCCAAGAGGGTGGGTGAACTGCAAGCACACTCTTTTCTGGTTGCCAGATCTGGACAAGAAATGATTTTGCCATACCTTCCTGAATTTGTCGCAAAGACTGAATCATCTGATAATCCCATTCCCAGGTCTTTCGTACTGAAGTCGCTGGTCGACTTTGTTGGTAATTTAAATGAGGAATTAGTTCTTTGCCCTGTTAGGGCGCTCTCATGTTATTTACGCCGCACGAAGGACATTCAGGGTCGTCCCCGTCATCTGTTTGTTTCACCCCGAAATGTCAAGAGACCTATTTCAAAGAATGGTGTATCCTTTTTTCTCAGAGATCTGATCGTTAAAACTGGTGGTTTTCGGCTGCTGGGGAAGACCAGACGCCGAGAGCACACAGTATTAGAGCAGTTGCTACATCAGTAGCTTTTATGAAGAACGTCTCAGTCGCCAAGGTGCTTGAGGCGGCGACTTGGCGTTCTAATTCTGTTTTTGCCTCTTTTTACTTGAGGGATATTTCTCTAGTTAGGCGACCTTCGTTCTTTGGGCCCGTTGGTGATGGCAGGACAGGTCGTCAGACAGGAGAATTAGGTAGTCTTCCTGTGTTACGTTTGGTTGCTACCTGTATATTATTTCATCAATTTTTGTTTTGTTTTGTGTATATTGTTTTTTTGTTTTTGTATTATAACCCATGGCAGTTTTTGATGTAGTTATAATGGGAATTAGGCAGTTTGGTATTTAGGTGTTGTTGATGACAAGGACTGACTGCTTGGCAACTCATGCTGCTTCCATTGTCAGTGTGAAATGGTTCCAGCCACTGGGTTGTCGGCACTGGCGACTACGCTTCTCCCAGAGTCGATGCTGACCTAGGACTAGCCACTGGTTCGCTTGTCCTGACGACTCCTGCTTCTTCCACTGTCCTGGACAGGGAATTAGTCGATGGATCGTCTGCTGTCATCTGGTGACTCGCTCACCATCTACTTTTTGTCTCACCTGTCTTCTCGGAGTCAGACACTCGTGTGAGATCAGGCGACATTTAGTAGCCCTGAGTTTCTTGTTGACGAAGTCGGTTGCGTTGATACACCCCCGATGATCGCGTAACATGAGACCAGGTTGGACTGTCAGGCATTCGTCCTTTGGGACTGAATCGCCTTTTTGCTCCGCGCAAATCCTTTCTCTTGGCACCAGAAAGCTCGAGTTAGGAGTTGCTCATGAGCCGATTCGTTGCTGGCGACGTCGGGTTGCGTTGATACACCCCAAAGTTTGCTTAGCTTTGAATCGCCCAGACGGTCCAGACACTCATCCTTTAGGGAAAGAATAGTGCTTGATAGTCTTCAGGGTGCAGCCTTGCTGTCCGCTATTCGTCTGACTGGTCACCTGGTCGGTCACCTGACTTTAGTACAGACGGACTGACTCTGCACTTACTCCTTGTCCTGTGCTACCGCAGTTGGTGGCATATGGTAGGAGACTTTGAGTTGTTAGTATTTTTGACCTTGGGTTGAGTTTTGACTGCCTATGATATATATTTCTTTGTTTGTTTTCTCCTATTCTGTCCGAAGGGAAATTGTATTCAGATTCCCTCCTCCTTTTCAATGTGGTTAATCGGGCTAGATAAATTATATTAAGGTAATGTTTATTAATATGGAATTTTTATTCTAAAATTAATATTAATAATACTTACCTGTATAATTTATCTAGTCCCACCCACCCTCCTACCCACGATCTGCCTATCACAACTGATTTGAGGGAAGGTTTTCGTATCTGTCAACGACAGTGTTGCCAACTGGCGGACAGAATAGGAGGTAACAGGGTTGCCAATGTGGTAAATTTTGGTGCGGTTTTTGGGGATTTAGGGCTAGATAAATTATACAGGTAAGTATTATTAATATTAATTTTAGAATAAAAATTCCATTTTCAAGTTTCTTGTCCTCAGAAAAAATAGCTTTTTTGCTTTTTCTCTGGTTTGGTTTTTTATATATAAAATTACTATAAGGCTTTATTTTTACCTTCATTTATCTGGTGTTCATATCTTTTATTTGTAAAATGTAATATGTGAATAAATAAATAAATACAGTAATGATGATGCAACTGGGAACTGGTTTATACTTGGGTAGAAGTTATTACATGTTTACGCTTGTTTGGTTTTGTAATTTTTTGTTGAGACGCAGTTCATCTGTCACCTACACACTACTATGATAAGATAAATAAGCAGATTAATAATATTTTTTTGGGTTCCATCATCACGTCTGGTCATCGTGTCATACTGTTTATTTTGCTCCAAACTCTTCAAACCAAAATTACAGAATGATTGGAAGTCCCTATCTGAAAAGAGGAGTTTTGGTGGTACTTTGCGTACCACCTTTATGCACCCGGCGCAGTGTAGTAGACTTGAATGGTGGTTCCCGCGTACATCCAAACAAACTTTCGGTAATGAAGAGGTTAAGCCTTCATTCAACCCTTGTCTGGTCTTTGGGCAAGATGTTTTCTGTTTAACTCCTATATAGGCTGAAGAGTAATTTCCAATACACCACCCCACGTACTCGATTTTATGTTCACTCTCAAAATAAAGTGAAATGATAATTTTTTTTGTAGTATTCATCTTCCGTATATGAAAACTGAACTTCAGGGAAGCAGACCTGTAATAAATGCTTAAAATAGAAGGCTCACAAATAGGGAAGTCTTATTCAGATTTTTTTCACTAAAAAAATTCCTGCAGTATGTACCATTTTCCATCTCTCAGTAAGTTGATAGTATTAATGTATGTACTGTATATGTATGCCCTATGGTATTCAGTATTGTTTAACAACCTTAAAATTGCTATATATGACAGCTCAGCTATATTTCCTTAGCACATTAACCAATTACTGTATGTGTTACTAACTGTTATTTTGTTCATGAAACTTACCTGTCAGATATATATATAGCTGTATTTTCTGAAGTCCGACAGAATCTCAAAAACTTCCGGCACACGCAGTGGTCGGCCAGGTGGTTAGTACCCATTCCCGCCATTGGGAGGGGGGTATCAGGAACCATTCCCATTATTAATAAACATTACCTTAATATAATTTATCTAGCCCTAAATCCCCAAAAACCTCACCAAAATTTACCACATTGGCAACCCTGTTACCTCCTATTCTGTCCGCCAGTGGCAACACTGTCGTTGACAGATACGAAAACCTTCCCTCAAATCAGTTGTTAACGAGGCGGCCGTGTTGTTTACATCACGGCCACTCTTTATAAATTTCCTTAAACATTTTTTGTTTTTTTGCTTTAAAGCTTTCATTATTTGTTAAATGAGACTTTATGTGAATTACCACTCACGCATTACATCACGAAATAGTGAATTAGCTTTGATTTCTGTTGTGGTTCTTATCTAAAATTACGAACTTTTGCGCGACCCGGAACTACTGACCTGTCCAATTCTACAATGGATTACCAAGAAATTACGATGCTTCCGTCTGCCAGCAACATCAGGAACTGCCCGGTCTGTGGGACAAGGATGAGTAGCAGGGAGTATGAACCCCATGACATTTGTAGCTCTTGTCGTGGACAGGTTTGTGACTTGACTTCTCGTTGTGACGTATGTAAGCCCTGGTCTGACGAGGATATGACTGCTTATATGAAACGCCAAACAATCTTGCGCGTAAAAGATTCGGTTAAGGAGAAAAAGAAATCGATTGCTAGAACTGTATCTAACGAATTCTTTGACTTGGGCGCTCATGGTTCTGGCTCTTCGGTTTCGGTATCGTACGACTCTGATTCCAGAATTAATTGATGCTTTGCTCCCTGTACAACGGTAATTAGTGAAGTTATTTCTGATGTAGATTCAAAGATTTTGGCAATGGAAACTACCTGGAAACAGAATTTTAAGAAATTACAGCTTAGTCTAGATAGAGATATTTCAGCTAAGTTTAACAATCTGTCAGAGAATTTTCAAGAAGCCTTTACTAGAATGTCTAACACACTTTTAGATTCATTTTCAGCTCCTCGTCAGGTACCTGTCGACAGCACCATGGGTAACGGTGCGACAGATACCCCGGCTTGTGAACCCCGTCGTGGCGAAGGCCTAGGGGGGATCCGGTCTCGGGCAGGTTGCCTAACGAATCTTACCCAACGTGTCCCCTGTAGTCCCGTAACAGTGCCAAAGGGCGCTTATTTAGGAGAAGGGGGGGGGGGTATATTAGTGTCAGGCCTAAGATAGCTAGTCGTCAGGATTTTACTTCAGGGGAAGTTTCTAAGTTAGGATCTGACGACGATGATGATGATGATGACGCGGATTCGTGTGATATTGATGTTTCCTCGAATGGATGTCATGATGTAGAATTCAAGAAACTTTTTTGATTTAATTTTTTGAGTTTTCTTCCTCAGGCGAGGCCTAAAGAGCAGAAGCAGCCTCCGCCTCGTTGTATTACAGAAGGGATTTTTCTTGACGGTCCTTCCCGGTCACAGGAATTTTTACGTTTTCCCTTTGCCCAGAGGTTCGCGAGAGTGAGGGCGGACGTTGCCGCTAAACTTTCGAAGGTGATCGGGGAAGGGAAGAGGAAGCTCTCTCTCTTTCTACGACACCGGAGAGGAGTTTACCAGGTGGCGGATGATTCTTCATTCTCTCGACCCCCCAAGCCAAATCCTGATTTTGTCCGGCTTTCAAGTCAACCCTTGCCTTCTAAGGCTTCGATCTCTGTCTCAATTGAAGATTTTATTGCTATGGAGTCTGTTATGAGCTCCTTACAAGAAGCTCAATCCTTCAATATGTGGGTCCTCGGAGGGCTTTTAATGTATATCAAGGACTCCGGGTTTGTTCCTCCTGATGCTCCTCTTTTTGAGAAATTCTGCTCATCCATTTCAATCGCTTCTGTACATCAGAACGAGCTTGCTGCTTCAATGCAGGCCTTTCTTGTTTCTCTAAGGCGTACCTGTATTTGTCGCAGTTACCCTCCTCTGTATCGGAGATTCAGAGAACCCCGTCTGTTGTCCTCTTCTCTTTTGGCGATTTCCTTTTCGATATTTCTGTGCTTTCTGAGGTTTGAAGGAACATCAAGGTGATGCCTCTTCCCAAGCTCACTGGGCCTTATCAAGAGCTTTTTCCTCTGGTCTTCCTCCCGTTCCTTCAAGGAGTAAGCGTAACTTTAGGACCAGATCTGTACCTTCTGCTCCAGCCCAACAACCTCCTTCTGGCTCTTTTTTCCAGAGTAATCTCAGGTTGGCTGGTGCCTCTACTTCATCCTCTGGTGCTCACCCTTTGAAACGCGGGAGAGGTTCTTGGCGTGCTCTAATGGCAGAGAGGAAAGAGCTCAACCTCCAGGAGGACCTTCTTATTCTTCTTCTTCTTCTTCCTTGTCTCTGCGTAAGAATTTTCGGAAGTAGGAGTCATCACCTCGCTGGAGACCGCAGTAGGAGCTTGTCTCTCCGCCATTGGTCAGCTTGGCAGGGGAGAGCGGTGGATGCTTGGGTGGTGGAGGTCCTGAAGGAAGGTTACGAGATCCCTTTTGTTTTCCAGACCTCCACTTTCCAATCGTCCTCTCGAGTTCAGCAGTTATTACCTCACTCAATCAGGGGTCAAGCCTTGGAGAAGGAGCTTTCGGCCCTCTTGGAGAAGGATGCCAATAGAGCGGAGCCCTCCTTCCTTCCTGGGTTTTTACTCTCGGATGTTTGTAGTTCTAAAGGCCTCGGGTGCCTGGCGCCCCCATCATAGATCTTTCGGTTTGAACAAGTTCATTCTAAAGTCCAAGTTCAGGATGGAGACGGTCCAGACTGTTCTTTCACCTCCGTCAGGAGGGGGACTGGATGATTTCCCATCGATCGCAGGATGCTTATCTGCAAATCCCCATCCATCCAAGAAGCAAGACCTTACCTTCGGTTTTTCACGGACTCGGGAGTTTTCCAGTTCAAGACCCTTTGTTTCGGCCTCACCACTGCTCACAGGTCTTTTCTCGGGTGATGGCTCCTGTTTCAGCTATTCCTGCATCAGTTAAATGTAAGAATGCTTGGTATCTGGACCATTGGCTAGTCCAGGCCTGAATCTCTAGAGAAATGTCTCCGGTCGAGGGAGATAGTTCTGTCTCTTTGTGTCGAGTTGGGCATTCGTGTCAACTTCGACAAGTCCAATCTAATCCCTTGCCAGATCATGACTTATCTGGGGATTGTTTTGAATTCCCAGATTTTGAGGGCTCTCTCGCTCAGAAAACGGATAGACAAGCTTCTGAGTCTGATCGAAGAATTTTTGTCCTCCGTAACGCTGCCAGTTTCTCTTTGGAGGTCTCTCCTGGGCCATTTGTCATCCCTCATCCAACTGGTTCCCGGAGGTCGTCTCAGAATGAGGTCCCTTCAGTCGACACTTCGCCAGTCATGGGATTTCGTGTCCGAGGACCACAATTGTCGCCTCTTCTCCACAATGTCGGAAGGATCTCCGTTGGTGGATGGAAGTTCACCGCCTCAAGTCAGGGACATTCTCTTCTTTCGGTTCCTCCGGACCTAATGTTTTGGTCAGACGCCTCGGATCAAGGTTGGGGCGCACACCTGGGCTCCGAAGCCGCTTCGGGCCTTTGGTTAGAGGAGGAGAGGAGCATGTCAATACATTTGAGGGAACTGAGGGCAGTGTACCTAGGCCTTCTTTCATTTCAGGAACAAAACTGTTGGAGTCGGTTGTCGCGATCTTTGTCGACAACACCACAGCAGTCTCGTACTTGAGAAACCAAGGCGGCACACAGTCGGATCTTCTCACTCAAGAAGCCCGATCAATCCTGTGTTGGGCAGAAGACAGGGGGATTACGTTGGTCCCTCAGTTTATCCTGGGCCATCACAACGTCTTAGCAGACGCCTTGTCAAGACCGAACGAAGTTCAAGGGTCGGAGTGGACACTTTGCCAGGAAGTCTTCGACAGCCTCAGGAAGAAATGGCCTGTCACAGTCGATCTGTTTGCCACCCCACTGAATTTTCGGTGCCAGATATTCTTCGCCCCTTACCAGAACTCCTCAGAGTGCCGGGACAGACTCTCTTTTGCAGGACTGGGAGGGACTTCAAGCCTCTATGCTTTTCCTCCGTTCTCTCTGGTAAGGTCAGTCCTCAACAAAGTGAGGGCAACCAAGCGTCTGGATCTCACCTTGATCGCCCCCTTATGGCTACCAGAAGGAGTGGTTTCCCGACCTTCTGGAAGCACTGGTGGAACCCCCCATTCACCTGCCAGAGAGACCAGATCTTCTCCAACAACCCCATTTTCATCGGTTCCATCAGAGGCTCCACATGCTTCATCTTCATGCCTGGAGACTGTCAGGAGGTTCTCCAAGCACGAAGGGTTCTCCTCCAGAGTGGCGCGACAGTTTGGCTCTTGCCAGACGCAATCAACCAGAGTAAATTATCAGGCTAAAATGGTCGATTTACAGACGTTGGTGTAAGTCTCAAGGACATTCAATTTCTAGACCTTCCTTACCGAAAGTAGCGGAGTTTTTTGTTCATTTACATCATGATAGGGCCCTGTCACCTTCGTGCATTAAATTAGGGTTTTATAGGTCTATGCTTTCCTATGTTTTTAAGGCTCAAGGCTCCCTGAGATCTCTTCATCTTTATGTCATTAGAGATTTACTTCGATCTTTTTTCAGTATTTCGACCCAGGCCGCAGTGTTCGCCTCCGACATGGGACGTTAACAAAGTCCTTCAAGCCTTAAGGTTCCCTCCGTTTGAGCCTCTGAATTCTGCCAAATTTAGGGACCTCTCTTCTAAGACACTCTTCCTTGTCTCACTGGCTACAGCCAAGAGGGTGGGTGAACTGCAAGCACTCTTCTTTTCTGGTTGCCAGATCTGGACAAGAAATGATTTTGCCATACCTTCCTGAATTTGTCGCAAAGACTGAATCATCTGATAATCCCATTCCCAGGTCTTTCGTACTGAAGTCGCTGGTCGACTTTGTTGGTAATTTAAATGAGGAATTAGTTCTTTGCCCTGTTAGGGCGCTCTCATGTTATTTACGCCGCACGAAGGACATTCAGGGTCGTCCCCGTCATCTGTTTGTTTCACCCCGAAATGTCAAGAGACCTATTTCAAAGAATGGTGTATCCTTTTTTCTCAGAGATCTGATCGTTAAAACTGGTGGTCGGCTGCTGGGGAAGACCAGACGCCGAGAGCACACAGTATTAGAGCAGTTGCTACATCAGTAGCTTTTATGAAGAACGTCTCAGTCGCCAAGGTGCTTGAGGCGGCGACTTGGCGTTCTAATTCTGTTTTTGCCTCTTTTTACTTGAGGGATATTTTCTTAGTTCTAGGCGACCTTCGTTCTTTGGGCCGTTGGTGATGGCAGGACAGGTCGTCAGACAGGAGAATTAGGTAGTCTTCCTGTGTTACGTTTGGTGCTACCTGTATATATTCATCAATTTTTGTTTTGTTGTATATATTTTTTTTGTTTTTGTATTATACCCATGGCAGTTTTTGATGTAGTTATAATGGGAATTAGGGCAGTTTGGTATTTAGGTGGTTGTTGATGACAAGGACTGACTGCTTGGCAACTCATGCTGCTTCCATTGTCAGTGTGAAATGGTTCCAGCCACTGGGTTGTCGGCACTGGCGACTACGCTTCTCCAGAGTCGATGCTGACTAGGACTAGCCCACTGGTTCGCTTGTCCTGACGACTCCTGATTCTTCACTGTCCTGGACAGGGAATTAGTCGATGGATCGTCTGCTGTCATCTGGTGACTCGCTCACATCTACTTTTTGTCTCACCTGTCTTCTCGGAGTCAGACACTCGTGTGAGATCAGGCGACATTTAGTAGCCCTGAGTTTTCTTGTTGACGAAGTCGGTTGCGTTGGATACACCCCGATGACGTGTAACATGAGACCAGGTTGGACTGTCAGCATCGTCCTTTGGGACTGAATCGTCTTTTGCTCGCTCCTCTCTCTTGGCACCAGAAAAGCTAGAGTTAGGAGTTGCTCATGAGCCGATTCGTTGCTGGCGACGTCGGGTTGCGTTGATACACCCCCAAGGTTTGCTTAGCTTTGAATCGCCTAGACAGTCACTCATCCTTTAGGGAAAGAATAGTGCTTGATAGTCTTCAGGGTGCAGCCTTGCTGTCCGCAATTCGTCTGACTGGTCACCTGACTTTAGTACAGACGGACTGACTATGCACTTACTCCTTGTCCTGTGCTACCGCAGTTTGGTGGCATTATGGTAGGAGACTTTGAGTTGTTAGTATCTTAGACCTTGGGTTGAGTTTTGACTGCCTATGATATATTTTTGTACATGCAACTTCCCCGGCAGATATATACTTAGCTATAGTCTCTGACGTCCCGACAGAATTCAAAACTCGCGGCACACGCGACAGGTAGGTCAGGTGACCAGCCCACTCCCGCCGCAGTGGGTGGCGGGAATAGGAACCATTCCCGTTTTCTAACCAGAATTTTTCTGTTGCCGGTAGCAACAACATCGTTGTTGGTACCTCCTGCATTGGAATTCTTTTCTCGTTGGCCGAGGATTATCTGTTGACCTTTGGTGATGTACATTGATCTTTGGTTTTGGCATACGCTTATCGTGGACCGCGTTTTTTGATTTTGGTTTGTATACTCTTTAAAATGTCTGACGTGGCACCTGTATTTAGGGTGTGTGCGAAAGAGGAATGTAAGGTGAGGCTACGAAAGCATCGGTCGGAATCCTCAACACGGTCTGTAAAAAATGTAGGGTGGGGAAATGATTGGTTCTGTCAAAACTCAACACCTGTCTGGAATGTGAGAGTTTTAACGGAAGTGGAATGGAAGACCTTGGCTTCTTATGTAAGGAAACTTGAGAAAGATAGAGTTAGGAGGGCTTCCATCAGAAGCTCAAGTAGATCCTGCTCTATTGAACAGGAAGTAGCTCCTAACTCTTCTGTTAATTCACCTGCTCATAGTTTGGTTTCAGCCCCTTCCCCCCAGCAGCGAACCTGTAGATGCGTCTACGGAAATGGCTGCAATGAGAGCCTCAATAATCAGCTTGAAATCGCAACTGCAAGCAATGAAGGAGACAGGTAAGCGCAGTGATGTGTGCAGTGATTTGTGCAGTGTCCCCAGTGAAGTGGAGGGGGCGTCTGACCAACTCCACATTGCTCCTAGGCCTAGACCTCTTTCAGACTCCCATGACCAAGGGAGGAGGAATGTCGAAAGCCGCAAGGGGGATGTAGAGTATTCCCAACGGTCAGGCGTCCCTTCGGCAGATCCTGTAGCCGCTTCCCAGGCTGCCAAGGACAGCTACTGCAAAAGCGTCCTCAGGAAGTGCTTTTCGGACTCAGACTCTTCGTCTCCAAGAAGAGGATGGAGTTCTTCTCTAAGTCGCGTCCTCTTAAGAGATCCTGGAAAACGCCAGCAAGCGAAGCGTTGCATTCCAGTCCTGAACCTTTTCCGGAGTATTCTGCTCGGAAGAAGAGAGCTACGAGATCTCCTGACTCTTCTCCGGAAGGTTTCGCACACAAGACGAAGGAAGTCTTGGTAGGACTCCAACAGCAGTTGTCTGCCTTAGTGGGTGTTCTTTCTGAAGGCTCTTCTAGGAAGAAAGAAAGTTTTCTTCGCCTCCCAGGAGGGATAGGAGAGAATCTAGTGCCTCTCCGGATGGACGCAAAGGGAAAAGGAGCTATTCGCCTGCTAGACGTAGTTACCAGGACGCAAACGTCTCCGCTACTGGACGACGGGAACAAAGGGTTCTCCTTTCTCCTCGCAGGCGCATTTCGCCTTCCAGGCGTCCTCATCAGGACGCAAATGCCTCTCCTTCTTGGACCAGGCAGCCTCACCAGGACGCAAGCGCCTTGCCTTCTTGGCCCAGGCGTGCTCACCAGGACGCAAGCGCCTCTCCTTCTTGGCGCCAGGAACAGGATGTTCTCCTTTCTCCTTGCAGGCGCTCTTCGCCTCACAGGCGTCTGATTCAGGACGCAAGCGCCTCTCCTAGCAGACGCAAGGAGCAGAGCAGAAGCCCGAGTATAGGGAAGCTCCAGGACTCGTGCAGGAAGGAGAATAGAAACAAGGTTTCGGATATCCAGCAAGGGGACATTGATTCTCTTACAGTTAGGAAACACGAAAGAAAAAGGCTTCTTTCTACGGATCGGTCTCCTGAAAAGGCAAAGCCCTCTTCTCCTGCATTGCTTTTGGAAGAAGTTTCAGAAGAAGAGATATCCAAAGATGCAGGAGTTTCGGACTATAAGAGACTTGCTTCTCTTTTGTTGCAGGTGTTTGGAGACTCGCTACGCCAGTCGGATCCCCCTTCTCCGGGATCTTTATTATCCAGTACGAAACTGTCGAAGTCCTCCTCCTTCGTTAGGATGACCCTACTCTTTCTATGAGAAAGTCTCTGAAGAGCTCGAGAGCTGGCTCAGATCTAAGAAGGAAGCGGGGAAGACGGTATTCGCTTGTCCTCCCTCTAAACTGACGGGGAAACCAGGTATGTGGTATGACACCAAGGAGCCAATGGGCCTGGGACTCCCTTCGTCCTCAGATGCGGACTTTTCCGCTCTTGTAGATTCGTCAAGACGACGCTCTCTGCATTCTGCAAAAGCCTCTTGGGGAATTGTGTGAGGTTGATCATCTCATCAAGGGCCTGTTCAAGACTCTCGAAGTCTTTAACTTTATGGACTGGGCTTTGGGAGCTTTAGCCAAGAAGTCTCAAGAACCAGACTTTGTTACCATGGAAGAGTTGGGCAGTGTATTAACCTGCCTAGACAAGGCGGTTTATGGATGGCTCCAATGAAGTGGCATCCTTTTTGGATCCTGTATATTGAAGAAGAGGGCAGTGTTTAGCTCCTTCTTAACGAAATCTGTTTCGCCTCCTGCAGAGATCCTCCTTTTATAAACGCGCCCCTCTCTAGTCACCTTTTCCTCAGGAAACTAGTGAGGGATATATCGAAAGACCTTATCAGAAAAAGGCCACACAGGACCTGCTGGCCCAGTCAGCTAAAAGGCTAAAACCTGCTGTTCAGGTTTCAAAGAAGGAGAAAGTTCCTTCCAGCAGCCCTTTCGGGGAAGGTCTGCCCCTAGATCTTCTCTTAGAAGTAGACGATCGGAGAAGAGAGGAAGGTCTTCTCGAAGGCCGTTCGGCAAGACCCAGTGAGACTGCGGTCCTCCAGACAAAAGTGGGTGCCAGGCTTCTAAACTTTTACGAACCTTGGGCACAGAAAGGTGCCGATGCCTAGGTCCCTATCCATCCTAAAGAAAGGATATTTAATCCCCTTCAGGAAAAACCTCCCTTAACTACAACTCCAAGGGAGTTGACAGCAAACTACAAGGATTCTGTCAAGAAACAAGCCCTTCTACATCTCGTGGAGCAGATGCTTTACACGGAAGCCATAGAGGAAGTAAAAGATCTCTCTTCCCAGGGGTTTTACAATCGCCTGTTCTTGGTTCCGAAAAAGTTCAGGAGGTTGGAGGCCAGTTTCTGGACGTGAGCGCCCTGAACGTGTTCGTAGCAAAGAGGAAGTTCACAATGGAGACGACAGCCTCGGTGTTAGCAGCCCTGCGTCCAGGGGACTGGATGGTATCCTGGACCTGCAGGATGCTTATTTCCACGTGCCAATACACCCGTCTTCCAGGAAATACCTCAGATTTATGGCTCAAGGAAGAGTATTTCAATTTCGGCCCTATGCTTCGGACTATCAACAGCCCCTCAAGTATTCACGGGACTAATGAAAAATGTGGCTCACTGGCTTCATCTCGAACGGAAGGGATTCGAATATCCTTGTATCTAGACGACTGGCTGATACGAGCGCAGTCGCGAGTCAGATGTCTGGAGGACTTAAAGCTGACACTGGAGTTAACACAGTCCTTGGGACTGTTGGTAAACCTTGAGAAATCCCAGATGATTCCCAGCAGAACATTGTTTATCTGGGGATTCGGATGGATTCTCGGGGTTTTCATGTGTTTCCATCACAGGAAAGACAGAACCGCTGCTTTGGAAAAAGTAGCAAACCTTCCTAGAGAAAGACAATGTTCCGCGAGGGAATGGATGAGTCTTCTGGGGACCCTTTCCTCGTTGGAACAGTTCATTTCTCTAGAAGGCTTCACCTAAGGCCTTTACAGTTCTATCTAAGAGAACATTGGGATCAGAGATCCCAAAATCTGTCCGATTCCTTCCAGATCACAAGAAGGAAATAAAGGAGACCTGCGTTGGTGGATGAATCCGTGCAGGATCAACGAAGGAGTATCCCTTCATGTTCCGCCAAACCCTCGGCTAGTGTTGTATTCCGACGCCTCAGATGCGGGGTGAGGAGGATCACTCTCCCCCCCCCAGGGACGAGAGAGTGTCAGGCACCTGGAGGGGGAGAACAGGTATCCTGGCACATCAATATGAAGGAATTAACAGCGATTCACCTGTCTCTCATACACTTCGAGGCTCAGATCTCAGGTTCAGTCCTGCAGATCAATTCGGACAACACAACGCCCTAGCTTACATCAAGAAGCAAGGAGGGACACACTCGTTCTCCCTTTACAAAAAGGCAAGAGAACTACTGCTTTGGGCAGAAGAGGAGAAGAATCACTCTCGACGAGATTCATTCAAGGGGACAAAAATGTAAGAGCCGACCTTCTGAGCAGGAGAAGACCAGTACTTGCCTACAGAATGGACGTTGCATCAGGAGGTATGCAACAGACTATGGAACCTCTGGGGGAGATCAAATATAGATCTTTTTGCCACCCATTCGAACAACAGGCTGGAAAGTTACTGCTCCCGATCGCCGACCAAGGGCGATTTCGGTGGACGCCTTCTCCTCGATTGGTCCGGAATGACGGGTATGCTTTTCCTCCGTTCAAAATCATATCGGAAGTAGTAAGGAAGTTGGCAGCAGCAGAGGGAGCCAAACTGACCCTCATAGCCCCGTTCTGGCCAGCGCAAAACTGGTACACGAGAGGGTACTGGGATGGATAGTAGACTTTCCGAGATCTCTCCCAAACAGGAGCGATCTTCTCAGACAACCCCACTTCGACAGGTATCACAAAAAACCTGCCCGCTCTCGCTCTAACTGCCTTCAGACTATCGAAGGACTTGTCAGAACAAGAGGTTTTTCTCGAGAAGTTGCGAAAGCGATGCAAGAGCAAGAAGACCATCTACTATTCGAGTCTACCAGTCGAAGTGATGTGTTTCGCAGATGGTGTAGGACTCGGAAGATATCCTCTTCCAGTACCTCTGTGACAGATATAGCTGATTTCCTCCTTTACTTGAAGGAAAAATGTAATCTAGTAGTCTCTACAATTAAGGGCTATAAAAAGTATGCTATCTTCAGTCTTCAGGCATAGAGGCCTTAAACATTGGGGAAGACAAAGATTTACATGATCTGATAAAATCCTTCGAGACGTCAAAGAACAGAGGTATTAGAGCACCTAGTTGGAACTTAGATGTGGTCCTAAAGTACTTAATGACCTCCAAAATTCGAACCTCCCTGTAAGGCTACGTTCAGAGATCTGACAAGGAAGTCTTTATTCTTGGTCGCGCTAGCATCAGCAAAAAGAGTAAGCGAACTACAAGCCTAGAACATAATGTTGGCTTCAGGAACGACTCGGCGTTCTGTTCCTTCAAACCGATGTTTTTGGCGAAGAATGAAAACCCTTCGAAAACCTTGGCCTCGAACCTTCGAGGTAAAAGGACTTTCGTCTCTAGTAGGTACAGAGCGAGAAAGGGCTCTTTGCCCAGTTAGAAGCCTAAAGTTCTACTTAGAAAGGAAGAACGAACTAAAGGGGAGTAAGGAGAGTTTATGGTGCTCAGTTAGAGATCCCGGAAGACAGATCTCAAAAAATGCTCAGGCGTTCTTCATCAGAGATGTAATCAAGGAAGCCCATTTAGCGTGTAAAGAAGAACAACTGACCTCCTTAGAGTTAAAGCTCACGAGGTAAGAGCAGTCGCTACCTCTTTGGCATTCCACAAGAACTTGTCGATACAGACTCTAGTGGAGTCAACTTTTTGGAGATGCAATTCGGTCTTTGCATCCCATTACTTGAGAGACATTCAAGTGACGTACGACAAGTGCTTTACTCTAGGAGCGTACGTATCTGCGGATTCGTTGCTGGGACAGGGAGCTGAACCATCCTTTTTAGTTTTATTAGGTTAGGGTTTTTAATGGTGTTTGGTGCGTTTTATTGGTCGATTGAAAGAGGGTGCAGGAGTTGACCCCTTTCAAATCGTAGTTCTAACATGTTAGTGTGGTCAGGTGATCGGGATTGGTCGTTATGCTCCTTGTAGTGTCTTAAGTACCTAAAGCTCTATCATGTAAGAGGGTTAGCCCCCGTTGGTATGATACAGGTCAAGGTTCTGCCATGTAAGTGGGTCAGCCCCCATTGGTACGATCCAAGAAAAGGCTCTGCCATGTAAGCGGGTAAGCCCCCATTGGCATGATCCGAAAGGGTTATCAGTCACAGGTCTCATCCTCTCTGAAACTCTGATGGCAAGCAGACTCATAGACAGTATCAATGAAGTCTTCTTCCATATCAGGTAGGAACCAAGTTGTTTTTGTTAATATACCTACAACGTATGTTGTTTCCCTGTTTTTATATTCATAAATAATTAGTATGTAACTGTCTCTTGCCCTTCACCAAGGGTGTCAATCAGCTAAGTATATATCTGCCGGGGAAGTTGCATGTACAAAAATGATATTGTTAGTATACAATAAAGTTTTGTACATACTTACCCGGCAGATATATACGATTAATGGCCCGCCCAGCCTCCCCTCAGGAGACAGGTGGAAGAGAAAAATTCTGGTTAGAAAACGGGAATGGTTCCTATTCCCGCCACCCAGCGGTGGGAAGTGGGCCTGGTCACCTGACCTACCTGTCGCGTGTGCCGCGAGTTTGAATTCTGTCGGGACGTCAGAGACTATAGCTAAGTATATATCTGCCGGGTAAGTATGTACAAAACTTTATTGTATACTAACAATATCATATTTCTTTGTTTGTTTTCTCCTATTCTGTCCGAAGGGGAAATTGTATTCAGATTCCCTCCTCCTTTTCAATGTGGTTAATCGGGCTAGATAAATTATATTAAGGTAATGTTTATTAATATGGAATTTTTATTCTAAAATTAATATTAATAATACTTACCTGTATAATTTATCTAGTCCCACCCATCCTACCCCACGATCTGCCTATCACAACTGATTTGAGGGAAGGTTTTTGTATCTGTCAACGACAGTGTTGCCAACTGGCGGACAGAATAGGAGGTAACAGGGTTGCCAATGTGGTAAATTTTGGTGCGGTTTTTGGGGATTTAGGGCTAGATAAATTATACAGGTAAGTATTATTAATATTAATTTTAGAATAAAAATTCCATTTCTATTCATAATTTTTCTGTCGCCGGTGCTGGAAACACCTGTTTTCAGTACCTCCGTCTTAGGATTTTGGAAACTTCATTGCCGCTAAGTATCCTAATTGTCTTTTAATTTATTTATTTGGATTTGTGGCCAGGCATACGCTATCTTAAATTGATTTGAATTTGATTCATTTTTGCATAAGATATCTGAATCTAGTTAGGCTAGTTTCAGAGGGTGTTGTCTGCAAAGATAGGGTGTGGCTACCGAAAGCTTCGGTAGATCCGCACTTGGTATGCACGAGGGGTATGGGTCTTGCTGCTTTGTTGAGATTTGTCATTTAAGGAGTGTGAGACTTTGTCTAATTCCGTAAGGAAGACGTATGATTCGTATGTACGCAATTAATCAGTAAACATGTCTAATTCCGTAAGGAAGATGTATGATTCGTATGTACGCAATTAATCAGTAAACAAAAGTCAGGGTAGTGAACCTGCTAACCTTCCTGTAGACTTTTTTTTGCCTAACCCTATAGTATGGCCTACGGGTTATGAATATGTTTGCGAGAGGTGATCGCTCTCCTTCATTGTTGTGTAGAGTGCTACTTCTGTTATTGTTGCTCCTAACCCTGTAATGTTGCCTTCGGGCCCTAAAACAGTGTCTGTAGAGGTTATTGCCCTTTCTCTAATACTCTTTCGATTCGTAACTTAGAATCGAAAGTGCTTGCTTTAGAGAGCAATAGTGAAGTGGCTTAGTGCAGTGATAGTGCCCCTTGTGTAGTGGAGGGTGCGTCAGATCAAGCCTTATTTCGCCTCTAGGCCGGGACCTCTGCTTGACTCCCAGGACCCGGGGAGAGAGCATGTCGAAAGCCGAAGGAGGGTTACGAGGAACCCCCACCGATCTGGCGTGCCTTTGGCAGTTTCTGATGAAAATCCCCAGACTGCCAAAGTGCGTGCACGTGCACGAATCCTGAAGGATTGCTTCTCGTCCTCCGAAGCGTCCTCCCCGCGCAGGGTTTGGAGCTTTCGGAAGGACTCGCGCCCTCTAAATAGAAGCTTTATAGAGGAGGACGCTTCACGTTTCTCTCTCTCTCTCTCTCTCTCTCTCTCTCTCTCTCTCTCTCTCTCTCTCTCTCTCTCTCTCTCTCCCTCATGCGTTTCAGTGAGAAGTAATAAGGCGAACGTCGCCTGAACATATGTACGTCTTTCCACCGAGAAATACGAAAAAGAAGTCGTAGTAGCAGGACGCTTTTGAGCACTGACGTCCGAGCTTTGTTCTGTGAGAATAAGAAGGCGTTCCCTCGCCCCTCGTATTCTTACACGATCAACCCTTCTCCTGAGACTGCTTCGTGCAGTCGGATTTTTCTCCGAGATGTATCTCGCTCTTCCCTGAAGGCAGTTTCTCTCGCTTGTTTTGACGCCTGTCAGGAGCGTGACGCTTTTCTGCACGCTTCTTTGGACGCTCGGATGGACGCCAGGCACGTGCGGGTGCACCCCAAGCGCGTACCAGTGGACGCCGAGCGTGCGCCAGTGGACGCCGAGCGCGCGCCAGTGGACGCCGAGTGTGCACCAGCGCACGCCAGGTGTGTCGCCTGGCTGAACGTTTCTGTTGAACTCTTCAAGCTCTTGTAAGAAGAGATCTCCCCATGATTGTTCTTACAATATTCAGGAGTCTTTTCTTAGTGCTTGAATTCATCAGAATTTATGAGTCACCGAACACTCTGATTCTTTGGAATTGCAAGCACTCAGAAGGTGAGGGAAGACCACTCCCGATGATTGTTTTTGTGAGATTTGGGAGTCTTGGAAGTCGATAGAAGATTGCTCTCGATTATTGTTTTTACGAGATTCGGGATTCTCGCCGAGCACTCTAGTTCCTTGGAACTTTGAGGGCTCCCCGAGTACTTGGAGTTTTTAGAATCATGAGCACTTGGCGGGTGTTATATCGACTGCTCGGGATTTTACAGAATCTTGGGCCTTTCTCAACCAGTACTGGGAAGTTCGCTCTCCAGTCCAGTGAAGGAACACAGTGGGAGAAGTGCCGAGACACTTAAGTGTAGGATAGAAGAAGCAATCCTTCTCTGAACTTTCTCCTAGAGGGGCTTCGGCCTTGAAGGAGACTAGTGTGTATTGGAGGAAAGTGATAGTTCTTAGGAGATGAGTATTGCTCATAGTACTTGTGTTACGTGACCTGCTCGGCGTACTCGGTTCAGCTGAATCTAGTATACTTGGCCCTGGCTGGGAGAACTTTTGCTCTCCTTAAGTTGGTGCTTTGCCATGGTATAAGCACCCTCCTTCCCCGTGATGCAGTCATCGCAAATTGACGATCACCCTTGATCTACCCCTCTTGCTGTTTTTTTAACAGGACAGGTAGGAATGCACTTACTCCTTACCTGTTACTTAACCCCCTTGGTTGTTCTGAGAGGTGCAAGGTGGACAGAAAGAATTCTGAAGAGTGAGGAAAGTTTCACTGGGTCCTGTCGAATCTCCCTTCAAGGAGAGGAAATTGGGAGCTTCATACGTACCTCGATTCGGCAGCGCAGTCAGCAACCTGTGGGCAATTCTGGTGCTAAGAAAAGGGACATTGTCCTTATTCGACTCTTCAGTCTTGTAAGTCCCGAAGTCATCTCAGCCCTTAGGAATGAACCTTTATTTGTTTCTGCTTCTCTCTTAGGAAGTGGATACCGCAGCAGTCTAGGAATGTGCCAAGGCGTCCTCCGGCCAAGGCCTAAAAGTCTCTGGCTGCGAAGGACGATCGTGAAGTAGCGAGCCGCCCGCCTTTCTCTTTTGAGAGAATGCAGATACATTTTTCTTTCAAATTTTCTAATGGGGAAGAAGGAAGGACATAGAAGAACATTTGTACAGACGTTTTCAGACGTCTGGAAGTACCTGTTTTCTTCCGGGTCTTGGCTGTCTTCCATAGAACTTCCACCTCTTCTGTGTTTTTGTTTCAGGAACAGCCAATTCAGCTAAGAGCTAGTCGTCTTTGGTATCCTGTTGTCGCCATAGAAGCCTCCCTTTGGGACAGCTTCACCTTCGCTTTCTTTATTAGAGAATGACAGAGGTCTGCTTCTAGTCCTTAATCCTTTTCCTCTCTCGAATGATGAGGAAGGAATTAGGCTGGTGCTCAATCAACAGGAGCCATCGAATATACTTGTGTATTCTTCTCATGACATGTGCCTGTTATCAGATGCACCGACCGAGTAGTAGATGCATACCTTTAGGGCCATTGTCTTGAGGTGTGTGGCTGAGACGATAAGTATCTCTTCATCAGTATCCTAAAATTCAAAGGCAGCCTTTCGGGCTGCCCAAGAGTTTCGGGATTTGATTTTGAGGCACCCAATGGTGTTGTTAAGCAACAACAACACATTAGTTGTATTTATCACCAAACAAGAGGGTTTCATTGCCCTCCTGTTGCAGTTAACATGCAAGTGCTCGAGGGTAACTGTTGTGCACATGGTAGCTCTATCAGTCAAACACATTTCAAGATGAGATGTATTACTAGCAAGCAACTCAGCCTCTGGAGTTGAGTGAGGGGCAGGGTACTGCTGTCTCATGGAGAGATTGTCCGTCTTAGTATTGATTCTACTCGGTTGAGGGTTAACTACTAATGAACCTCTCCGTCTGGCCATTACAGAGACAACATTTGACTCTTGTTTAGGGTTCTTGTCACGTGCTTTGCACGCGCCCTTGCGAGAATCATCAGACAGAGCTATGTCTCAGTAGATTCCTCATCATTCTGTTTACTGTCCGGTACAACAGAAATCTGTAGGTCTTCTGCTCCATCACACCTGACCCGTGGGCCACTGCGATAACTCAGAATGATTTTTTATTTTTTCAGACAAACTCAACAGTTTTTGTCTTCTCTTGACATTTTTCTAATTTGTAAGGTGTTCAACTAACATCGTACACTAGGAACTGAAAATAAATGATGGAAGACTTTATCTGTTGCCTGACCTGCCAACTCTACTTCCAAGGCAGTGAGAGGAATTCCTTCTTGACCCAACCCAGCGCCAGTGATGCAAGAGTGATTCCTCAGGCAGTACAATCCCCATGTTTTCACAGCTGAAAGACTATCCAGCTCTCCTTGCAAGCCTAGGCTATCTTGCCGAGCAGCAACGGAAATAGCTGGATAACTCTTTAAGTCCTCTGTAACAGTGTCACTGATGAGATTTTTTTCTCTGGTCAGAATCATGAGTTACGTCTCTCTGGTTCAGTTGTTAAAGACATAGGTCCACTTTTGCCCTAATATTTCACATGAGTAGTATTGTTTCTCCTGAGTCGAAATTCAATTACTGACGAGGAACTTTTCTCTGTTTTGCCATCACAGGGACCTCTGGTCTCCAGATAGCATTTGACTCTCGTTTAGGGCGCACATGCCCTTGCGAGAATCATCGGACAGAGTTTTGTTTTTCAAGACCGCATCTCATATCTCTCGGGCATTGGCAAAGAAGATAGACGATTTTCTTGGATCTTCTTCAGTATCACCCTGCAGAAGGTGGGTATCAATATCTTGACTCCGTCTCAGATGTAGTGATGAACTCCAAATCATTCAGCATCTGTTGACATGTTCAGGTCATTCATGATTCCCTTTGGCTTGGCTTTACCTTCAGAAGACTCGACATCCTGGACGTGGATGTTGATAACTTTTCTCCAGTACTGACTCGCCAAGGGAGAAGTGTCTAAGGGCACATCTTCCTCTTGGTTTTGCAAGAAGATAGGAGGAGGTTCTCTGCAGCTGGTGACAACGCCACTTGTGCGCTTTCTCCAAGAGTGCAGGGTACCAGTGGCGTAGTCTTAACTTGCATTCCAAAGAATATGTTGGACGGGAAGATAGATGTGGTCTCATCAGGACCACATTTATGTCTTTCTACCTTTGGGTCATTGCCCACAAATCCTTGGAACCTTTCTTCTTTGGACCTGTGGTGGCTGCTCTACAAGTGGTTTCTTACCCGACTCCTTCAAGAGGACAAGTTGCATCTCACCTAAGGTGAGCGGTTCTAGAGGTGAGAAGGATTCGAGAGTGACTGGCCTCTCCTCCACCTCCTTCCTCGTCCTTCTACTTCTGGTAAAGAATAGGACTCGAACCTAAACTTGCTGGACTTGTGTCTGATGCGGTAAGTCTACACATCGAGCTTCCTTTCTATTTTTCTTGTTAGAATCATAGAAGCAATCCCACTCCTTCCTCTAAGCAAGGGGAAGAAGACAAGCCCTTCCTAGATCTTTGCCTTAGTGCCTCCGACTCTTGATAGTCTTCCCAGCCTTCTTTTGTATAAGTTATGAGTCCACTCATTCGAAAAGGTCCAGAAGTCCGACTCTTGATCCTGCAGTTCTTATATACTCCGATCAAATTGTTAGAGGTGGGGTACTCCTTGCTCTTTTGATCAAGAGTAGCAGCCCAGGTGTGCTGAACTCCAGTCAGTTTGAGACTCGCTCAGATTCCACCCTCCAATAAGTGAGTCTTCCTATTGTAAAGGACCAAGGATTTGTATATTATGTAGGAACAAATTGCAATTTTTAAAATTAAATTGTATTTTTCGTTATTGTACAAACCTGAGGTCCTTTATTACTAATGCCTACCTCATATCACTCACTCTGCAATCTTAAACCTGGGCTGAAAGGCGGAATGGAATGTTTACATCCAGGCAGGCAGGTCTGCCCACTTACTGTATGGTAGTTACTGCTTAGCCACCTTGTTCAAGAGTTTTAATGGCCGTGTTCCAGCTTTGTAAAGGACCTCAGGTTTGTATAGTTAGGAGTAGAACAATTTACTTTTAAAGATTGTGATTTTATTGATGTAAAACCTTATTTTAATTTTACTTCAATTTTTTTACTAGTACACACAAAATGGAGCTGAGAGAGGATGTATATTCTGCAAGTGAAAGTGTAAAGGAAGCTGAAGCAGCCTTTAAAAACCAGCAGGAAGCAGTAATAAATGCCAGTCGACATCTATCAGAGTCTCACAGGAACTTGGCCTCAAGCTTGGACAAACTCTCGGAAATTTTTATTAATTTTGACAAGATGGTGAGTTCTGTACCAGGTATTTGAGTGAATGAAAATATATATATTTTTTTTTTGCAATGTCACTGCACTTTTGGTTGACCTTAAACTTTCATTTCTTCATTGTTTTTTTTCTTTATTCTATTTATTGAGGGGATTAATGTTGCTTTATATCACTCTCACAGCATTGTGGATACCAAAATTTACATAGTACTATATTGTTGCTATTTTTCTCCAGTATGTTGGTCCTTCTTTATTTGTGGTAAATTGTTTCCAAGACTTTCACCTTTGCTTTTGAGTGTTAGTGTAATATCTCAAAAACGGGTGAAAGGGTCATGAGCTATGTCGGTGAAATTATTCTGTGGGTGACCCCCAATCTAGGTGATTAACTGTAGGCGGTTGTTACATCCTTACACATAAATTTTCATGTTATTGCTTTAGCTCTTGATTAATACATAAACTAAAAAGTTTTGTTACCACTCTCTCCTTTTTAACTGTCATTTTCTTTGGAACCTTATGTTTTTATCAGTCAAGACTCCATTCTCTTGTACTCCAGGAACTCCCTATCGGTTCACAGTGCCATCTCATTCTTTGTCACCTACCTTGAAATTTAAATCGCCTAGCTGGTACAGCACACAACTTTTCAGCACTACCGAAATTGAAATTTTAAATGAAAGTAAATATTTTGAAGTCATGGAAATCTTTCACATTTTCTCCAAACCCTTTAAGGCTCAGATGCAAACTCCCAAAAACATTCTCTCACTTTTTTCTAGCTCATTACATTCAGTATCATGGCTCTCCCACTACTCTTACTAACATAATTGTACTCTTTCACCTTTCGCTATACGTGTTTGTTAATTTCAGTAAGTGATTTTTGTAGAATTAGGAGGACATTTTTTCGTTTTGATATACGTATCAAGATGATCGTGGCATTTCCAGTCAGAGACATAATTATCAACAGCACAGTTGTATACAGTACTTTAGAGGCATCTGTGGTCTACTGTGTAAAGGATTATCCCCTTCCCTGATTATCCCAAGCATTCTTGTGATCAACTATCATGTCTGCCTCTTAAATATTCCTCTTATTTCTATCTTCCCAATTTAACTCGTTTTTTGATGAATTCGCAATTTCTATATTTCCAGTCCCCCTAGGAAAAATTTAGTATTAATTTTGGTCAGTAGATGTTTGTGTGCCTTGTTTACTTGACGAACTTCCAACGTCAGATGCTGCTCTTGTGACATTCGCTTGAAGTTCATAATTTTCAAATGCTGGAAAAAATACTAAATTTTGAATTCTACAATAATCTAGATTTTATTTCCTTTTTGCCTTTCTAACATCCAAAGTAATTCTTTACATTACTACATGATTCAGAAAAACAGTGAAAATAGCGTAATCTATGACTCCAGAGTTAGCTGGGGGTATGTGAACATGCATGAGATTGCCTTAAGTTTTAATCACTAAAAATTATGCCCTTCATATTTCCTGTTACAGAACTATAAAAATAAATGTAAAAACCTGCTTATTTTTATATATTTAAAAAAACTGAAAGGGAAGGGGGTTAGATATAATGCTTTCAAGTTGATCATCACATTATAGTATGAAATTAAAGTGGTGAGTTCCCAGGATATCACCTAGAAGTAGGCTATATACTTGTTTGATTGCTAATTTGTGCGTGTATCTCTTATGTACATTTATTCAATGTTTTGCTGCAGTGTTAAATGAATATCTTAGTTTTTCAACAAAGAATACAACATTTTTAGACATTTTTCAATCATAATTCTGTATATACTTACTCCTTGGAATATAGCATACAGTAGTACCTCGAGATACGAAAGGCTCAACTTACGAAAAATCCAAGTTACGAAAGCCAATACGAAAAATGTAACAGCTCTACATACGAAAAGTTTTCAAGATACGAAAGGTTTCTGAAAGTCCGAGATTCGCCCGGATAACAATTTTGAAAATCGCGCCGCGCGCCGCCATCTTAGTACTAGTAGTCTCGCCACCATCCTCCTGCTCTCCCATTGGTTCATGATGCTAGTCGCGGCCATGAAATCCTTCTCTCCTATTGGCCAGCGTCCCTCCCATCATGCATCTACTATGTATACGTGGTGGCGTGCTTTGGCCACTCGGTACCAGCATTGTTATAGTACGCACGCGGTATTCGCTTTCGGGATCGTCAATGTGTACGTTATTTAAAAAAAAAAGTGACCAAGATCTCTCACATGGGATAAGTGATCAAGGTCTCTCCCATGGGATAACTGGAAACTTTGCAAGGTTGGTAGAATATCCACTCCCTGCTGAACAGAGGATGTAGACCAATCATTTACAACATGCATACCAGTACGTATAATCAAGGCACTTCAGTTTATGTTGAGGGTCAGCAGCCGAACATTCAGTACTCCAATCAGTTGCAGAGAAAGCATTTGGTTGAACAGGGTTTTGATGGACACCAGGGCCAACAGAGTCATGAGGTGCAAAGAAAGAACTGAAAGTTAAAATTCTGTTTAAAAAAAAAAAAAAAAAACCTACGTAAAGTAAAAAAAAAAGTTAAAAATCAAAAAAAGAAAAAAAAACCGGCAGAAATTAAAGCCCCTTTTCATAAAGTGCAATCATTTGTAGAAGACCCCCCGAAAAGGCTCACACAGGAATTGTGTACTTATATTTTTTAAAGTGTACGTACAGTAACCTCCCCGTTAACACGAGTTCTGTTAACACGATTTCGATCTTACACGAGTTCAAAATCATACAGAAAAATTCTGCTAACACGTAATATTCGATGTTACACGATTTGAATTTTCCGCTGAGAGCAAGAGCGCGGGAGGTGTGGCGAGAGTCTGACTCACCCCACCTTTCCCGCGCTCTCTCTCTCTTTCCTGCTGGCTCAGTGTGAAGCCAGCCCTCGCCCATGAGAAGAGCCAATATATTCTAGCATTGGTTAACATAATTAGTGCGTACTTTACTACAGGTAGTCGTCTACTTACGACGGCATTAGGTTCTGGCAGAGCTGTCGTAAATTGTCTTTCAGCATATTGAGTAAATTGAATCATGTTTGTGCTGTCTTTTTATCCTTTTTAACCATACTTCAAACACATGCGCTGTACATGTACGTATTTGTTCGTTTGCATTTTCATTGACAACTTACTAGCCTACATATACATTTTATATCATCCCAAAAATGTGCATGTATAGTACCTATTATTACGTTTAGCATATGAAATCTTATCATGCTCGAACTCCTTGATTAATACTTACTTTTATTACTGTATTTAACATTTTTATTGCAGGCATTCAGACCATCTGTCTGGTCTGTTTACATTTTCTTATCCGCCATTTGCATTGACAATCGGCTACACGTATTATATACATACTTTTATTTATTTATAGGTTTGAATTAAATGCATAATTTGTTATTATATTTGATTTATTTGCAAAACAGAAATACAAAATGAATTACTAAAATACGAATCTTACCATTTTCGAACAAAATTTTACTTCTGAAAATATAAAACAAAACATCGTCTGCTGTCTAGCGACCGTTTGTACTGTTTCCAACACGTCTATGTACGTACGTAGTAATACACAAAGTTTTATTTAACAGTATGTAAATTATTTTTTCTTTATAAATTTCAGGCAAACTACAGTAATGCATAGATAGAATTGATTTACAGTACAGAAAAAACATGAACATACAGAAAAAATAAAAAATTACGAAACATTTGAAATTTTGAAAAAGAAAAAAAAAAGAAATTAATTGTCTGCTGGTGGATGGCTGGGGATCGTCCGGGTCATCCGATTCCGTGGTAGTACTACTGGTAGTGGGGACAGGGGTAGACTGAGATGTTGGTTTAAACTTAAACATGCTTAGTTTTGTTTGAATGGTCCGTTTTTTCTTCTCTTCATAAATTTCTCGGAGATGAGCGCGCTGACGGTAGCGGGAAAAACTATCGTACGCGCGCTCGATGTATTTTAGCCAAATATAAAATTAAATATTATTGTATATTATTATATTGTCGTAGCTGTCGTAAAGTCGGTCTGTCATAAGTTGCATAGTTCGTAAGTAGACGACTACCTGTATATAAAAATATATAAATAAAGTGGTTTTTTTTCTGGCAAAATCCCAAAATAGATTAAGTTTCCCATTGCCCTGGAACGTTAACCCCCTTATTTCCATTATTTCTTATGGAGGAATACTTCCCTGTTAACACGAATTCGGCTAACACGACATCTCCAGGAACGTAACCCTCGTGTTAACGGGGAGGTTACTGTACATACATATGTACAAAAGAAAAAAAACGGCAGAAATTAAAGCCGCTTTTCATAAAGTGCAATTATTTGTAGAAGACACCCCCCGAAAAGGCTCACACAGGAACATTGTGAAAAGTAGGCAGAAGCAATCTTCCTTGGATAGTTACGTATGTACGTAGCCTCACTCGAAAGGTAAGCTTCCACATTTTACGTACAGTATATTTCTTGTTACCATGTACACTAATATACACTTTATTTACAGGTTATATTTTGCATTTTTTTTTTTTAATTTAGGTATTGAATGGTCCAAATTGTTGTAGTATTTCATTGTTTATAGGTCAATTTAGCTTTATTATGAAATTTACTGGGGTGTTTTTGGAGGGCTTGGAACGGATTAGCCATTCTACATGTAAAATGTGGTCCAAGATACGAAAACCTCATGATACGAAAGGCGCCTCGGAACGGATTAATTTCGTATCTCGAGGTACTACTTTATATCATTTCAGTCTAATAAATTTTCTCATGCCCTTTCTAATTTTTCCATAGACTGAGGAAGATGCAAGGTTCATTTCACAATTAGACCTTGCCTGAATGGCCACCAAGAAGAAAGCAAAATTTACGGAGATGTTAAAGGGATATATAAAAAAACAGTTTAGAGAGGTAAGTGCACTGTTATCTTTGAATGGTCAAGAAATTTGATTCTGATTCTGAATTGAATTCACTCATACTCAACCAAAAGTATAGACCATGTACATACTCACATTTTTTCAACCAAATATCTTTTTATATATTAATTACTATGAGATTCACAGCCGTTGTCCCGGTGTTTTTCCGTAATAAAATTTTATCAATGTACCTGACAAAGATGACACTTTGTCACAGGGTATCTTACATCCCCACTAATTTTTTACTGTCACAGGGTATCTTACATCCCCACTAATTTTTTACTGTCACAGGGTATCTTACATCCCCACTAATTTTTACTGTGTATCTTCGTATTTAATACTGTATTCTGCATAATCAAATTTGCATAATTCTTATAATGAGTAACACCGACTTCTTGTAGACATCGCCAGCAAACTTGGAGGAATGTCTTTCGAAGGTATAATGACGTAACTTATGATGTCAATTATCCTTCTCGATAGATAATTGGCTATTTGTGAAAAAGTTTCAACCTCTGGCAATAGTGAATTACAACTAGCAATAGTGAATTACAACCATTACTCCTTGTTTACACTTTTTAGTAGTGGTGGTAGTAGTAGTAGTAGTAGTAGTAGTAGTAGTAGTAGTAGTAGTAGTAGTAGTAGCCTTGGATGTCTGAGTGTACTCCCTACCCAAAAAGGGCCCTATTATTCATTTACCTGTTCAAGCTTACATAAGGTTTGCCATAGGCCTCCTCACTTCTAAACAATTGTGCAAGCTGAAATCACAAAAGCTGTCCTGCAACCACAGGGGGACAATGACTTATCGTAGTCGCCATTCTGAAGTCTTGACAGGATACAAATATTCATCCAGAATTTCAGAGACAGCTGTTTGTCATCATCACTTTGTAGGAGGAGTTGGTGCGTCATACGTTTACATCACGTATAACTTTAACTTTGAACTCGTACATTAGAGTGTTCCGCCACTGGCTTCAGCTGCCTTTTTTTTTTCTTTTTTACTCTTATGAATATACTTTTTTGTACATGAACTTCCCTGACAGATATATACTTAGCTATAGTCTCCGACGTTCCCGACAGAATTTCAAATCTCGCGGCACACGGACAGGTAGGTCAGGTGGCCTTACCTACCCGCCGCTGGGTGGCGGATATGTACGAACCACTCCCGTAAGCTTGTCAGATTTTTCTCTGTCGCGGGAACGATAACAACTGTTGTCGGTTCCTCTCGATAGTTTTTCGATTCTCGCTTGCCTGGAGTTAATTTGGACTTCTTTTGGTGACGTATTCGCTTTGTTTGGCTTGGCATACGCTGATTGTGGACCGGTTTGATTTTGAGTTTGATTTTCTTTAACGATGTCTGATCTAGAATCGGTAGTTAAAACTTCGTGTTGTTTAGGGTTTGCGTGAATGAAGGATGTAAGGTGAGGTTGCGAAAGCTTCGGTAGACCCCCACACGGTTTGCATGAAAATGCAGGGGGAATGATTGTGCGTTTGCAACCCAACCCTGTAGTGAATGTAAGGGATTGAATGAAGAAGAATATAAGGCTCTCTTCTTATGTTAGGAAGTTGGAACGTGATAGAGTGCGTAAGGCTTCCTCTAGAAGTTCTAGCAGATCTAGAATGAGTGAGTTGGATGTGGATCCTAATAGTACTAACGTAGAATTAGAACCTTCTTCCCAAGTTGCAGCCCCGGCTCCCCGCACCGAAGCCGGAGATTCGCCTTCGGAGGCGGCAGCTCTGAAAGCCAAGAATCGTTCTGTGATCAGAAGATTCGTCAGTTGGAAGGTAAGGAGATGTTAGTGATCAGTGCAGTGTCCCCAGTGTTGTGGAGGGTGCGTCTGACCGGCTCCTTAGTGCCTCTAGGCCTAGACCTCTTCCAGACTCCCAGTTCCAGTGGAGTAGAAAGTCGAAAGCCGCAGGAGGGCTAGGAGAGCCCCCACCGGTCAGGCGTCCCCTCGGCAGATCCTGAAGTACGCTCCCAGGCTGCCTCGGATCGCTACAAGAAGGAGCTCCTACGCCAATGCTTCTCCTCTTCGTCGTCTCCCTCTCCGAAGAGAGGTTGGAACTCCCGGATGCGTCACGCCCGTGAAGAGGGCTTGGAAGGCTCCCTGCAGTCCCTTTGGCTTCTAGTCCGGAGGTTTTCCCCGGAAGAATCGTCGGGTGGAGGCGAAGAAACACAAGAAATCCTGTGATCGTTCTTCTTCTCGCGCTCCGCGCTCGGCGCCTGCTTCCGAGGAAGAATTAGAAGATTCTCCTACGAGAGTACTCGCGGGACTTCAAGCTCAGATCACGGCGCTAGCAGACTCTCTAGCAGTAGATCACGTAGGAAGAAGGACGTTTCTCTTCCGATCAAGAGATCTAGGCGCCGCTCTTCAGAGGATCGTTTCTCCTTCATATGGGGAGGTTCGTATGAAGGTTGGGGGCTCGCGTGAGCGCCCTCGCTCGCGGGAGCGCCCTCACTCGCGTGAGCGCCCTCGCTCGCCTGGCTCTCTTTCAATTTCAAGGCGCCAAACATCGGTAGGACGCTCTATGGAGAAAGAAGTTTTTTCTCCAGATTGGATTCCGCTTCCGGTAAGCGCACTGCAACTGCTCATCACGCGGATTTCTTCAACTCCCTCGCGTGAGACTTCTCCTCAGCAGCCTCAAGATTATAGAAGGCGCCCTTATACAAGTAGGCGTTCTTCTTCCAGATGTCACTCTCCTCGAGTATCGGATCGTGACTTCTCTCCTGACAGGCATCTAGAGTCTGGTAGGAGTCGTCGTGCATGATAGACGGCCTACTGTTAGCCGCTCCCCGCAAGGTAGGCGCCAAGAGCCTACTGCACATAGCTCTCCTAGTAGGCGCTCGTCTCTTTTAAGGCGTCATACTCTGATTATTCTCCTAAGGGCAGACAACAAGAGTCTTTCAAGCGCCCTTCTCTGTGTAGGCGCTCTCCCCGCTTCTAGGCGCACTTCTCCTGACCGTTTGTCTCTTGGTAGGCACCAGGAATCCCGAAGCGCCCTTCTCCAAGTAGGCGCTCGTTAGTTTTGAAGCGCCCTTCTCCTGAATGTTACCCCTCCTTGTTAGACGTCAAGAGTCTCGCAAGCAGCCTTCTCCTAGTAGGCGCATTCGCCTTCCAGTCGAACTTCCGTTGATCGTACGCAAACTGGACAGGTATGGAGAGCCGCGGCAAGCGCTCTGCTCTCGATAGGCGCTCTTCTCCTGGCAGCCGCTCGCCCCAGGATAGGTGCATAGAGTATAGTAGGCGCTCGCCTCCTCGTAAGCGCCCTGCGGATGTTTCCGAGAATTCTCGGAGTAGGAGCCCTACCTCTCCTTCGGCTGAGATCCCGTATACCTTGAAGAGGGAGTCTCATCGTATACTTCCCAGATCTTCTCATCGTTCTCCAGTGGATGTGAACTCTTCTAAGAGAGGGCGTTCTCCAACCCTCTCGCTAACTCCTGCTAGGATCCCTTCGTCACCTAAGGATCTTCCGCGCTCGCCTCGACAAGACGTCCTAGAAGGTTCGGATGAGGAACCGAACACTTCTGCTGCTGTCTCTTCTTACAAGAAGCTTACAGAGCTACTTTTACAAGTTTTTGGGGATTCCTTACGCCTACGGCTCCTCCTTCTCCTCACTCACTTTTTCAACGGCGAAGACAGCGAAGAGTTCTTCTTGTGTGAGGATGAAGCCAACTCTTTCTATGAAGAAGGCACTGAGGAGTTTTGGTTCCTGGATGGCTTCCAAAGAAGAAGCGGGGAAAACGATGTTCGCTTTTCCTCCTTCGAAGTTATCAGGACGCGCTGGTTATTTTTCTGGTACGAAAACAGGAGAGCCCTTAGGATTGGGTCTACCGTCTTCGGCTGATTCGGATTTTTCGGCACTGGTAGATTCGACAAGGAGAACTGCCCTTAACTCTGCTAAGACGACTTGGGCAATGAACGAATTGGATCATTTTAGGCTCAAAGGTATGTTTAGAGTGCTAGAAGTATTTAACTTCCTTGATTGGTCGTTGGGAGTCCTAGCCAAGAAAATTGAAGTGCCAGAGTCAATTTCACAGATGATCTTATGTGTGTTTTGTCTTGTATGGACAAGTCAGTAAGAGACGGAGCGAGTGAAATCGCCTCCCTTTATGGGGCCGGCATCGTGAAGAAGAGGTCGGTTTACTGTTCCTTCTTAACGAAGTCGGTCTCCCATGCTCAGAGGTCTTTCTTTGCTGTTTGCTCCTCTGTCTACTCAGTTGTTCCCGAAACATCGAGTGCAGGACATTCGAGGTCACTTTCGGCCAAAGCCACCCAGGACCTTTTGGCACAGTCGGCAAGAAAAACCTCGCCCTTCCTTCCCTACCAAGGCTAAGAAGGAAAAGGCAAGTGTTCGAGAACCCTTTCGAGGGGCATCTTCATCAAGAACCTCTACGTTTAGAGGTCGTAGACCTTCAAGAAGGGGTAAGACTTTCGCCAAGTCTGTTAAAGCCCCCAAATAACTTGCAAGTCCTTCAAACAACGGTGGGCGCCAGACTCTTAGAGTTTTGCAGAAGTCTGGGCCCAAAAAGGGGCGGATCCTTGGACCCTTTCTATTTTGAGGAGAGGTTACCTCATCCCTTTCGTCGAAAGACCTCCCTTGACGACCATCCCAAGGGAACTGACGGCCAGGTACAGAGACCCCATTCATGAATCAAGCTCTCCATCTAGCAGTAGATCAGATGCTGGAGAAGGGGGCTATCGAAACTAGTGACAGACCATCATTCATCGGGCTTCTACAACCGCCTTTTCCTAGTTCCGAAGTCCTCAGGGGGATGGAGACCGGTGTTGGATGTAAGCGCCCTGAACTTCTTCGTAGAAAAGAAGAAGTTCACGATGGAAACGCTTCATCAGTGCTGGCAGCGCTTTCGTCCAGGGGACTGGATGGTTTCCTTGGATTTTCAGGACGCTTACTTCCACGTACCGATCCATCCTTCCTCGAGGAAGAAGTTTCTCAGATTCATGATGGGGGGGGAAAATTTTTCAGTTCAGGGCTCTGTGTTTCGGCCTCTCGACGGCCCCTCAAGTGTTCACGGGGATTTTGAGGAATGTGGCTCAATGGCTTCATTTGAAAGGGTGAGGATATCCATGTACCTCGACGATTGGCTAATAAGGGCCAATTCAGAAGATCGTTGTTTGAAGGACTTACAAGTAACTTTAGAATTGACGAAGGCTTTGGGACTTCTCGTCAATTTCAAGAAGTCATCACTAATTCCCGAGCAGAGTGTGTGTATCTCGGGATACAGATGAACTCTCTGAGTTTTCGGGCTTTTCCCGAGGAAAGGATAGCCCGAGGATTCGAGAGAGTAAACAACCTTCTATTGGGAAAGAAGTATCACAGTGAGGGAGTGGATGAGTCTGCTGGGGACACTCTCCTCTCTGGAGCAATTCGTTTCCCTAGGAAGGTTGCACCTGAGACCGCTCCAATTCTTTCTTCATCGGAATTGGAGTCGTCGTTCTCAGGATTTGACGTTCTCCCTGTCGTTATCCCAGGACATCAAGAAACATCTCTTATGGTGGACAGATCCCAACCTCTTTGCGAAGGGACTGTCTCTTCAATCACAGACCCCCAACCTGGTGTTGTTCTCCGACGCGTCGGACATGGGGTGGGGTGCAACTCTGGGAACCAACGAAGTGTCAGGTACCTGGGTGGGGGACCAGGTAGCCTGGCACATCAACAGAAAGGAGTTGATGGCTGTGTGGTTGGCTCTGAAGGCTTTCGAGCCCAAAGTCAGCAAGATCGGTATGCAGGTCAACGCGGACAACACTACAGCTCTGGCATACATCAGGAAACAGGGGGGGACGCATTCCTTCTCCCTGTACGAGACAGCAAGAGACCTTCTTCTGTGGGCAGAAGAAAGAGGAATCAAGCTTCTCACCAGGTTCGTGCAGGAGAAAGGAATGTAAGAGCAGATCTCCTCAGCAGGAAAGATCAGGTCCTTCCCACAGAGTGGACCCTTCATCTGGATGTATGCCAGAGCCTGTGGAAGTTATGGGCAGGCCACACATAGACCTCTTTGCCACGTCAAAGAACAAGAGGCTGGATCCTACTGCTCTCCGATATCGGATCCAGAGGCAGTAGCCAATAGATGCTCTTCTCTAGACTGGAACGGACTCGACGTCTACGCGTTTCCCCCCTTCAAGATCCTGGGCTAACTATCAAGAAGTTCGTAGAGCCGATTCAACGAGAATGACCTTAATCGCTCCCTTTTGGCCGGCCCAAGAATGGTTCACAGAGGTACTGGAATGGTTGGTGGACCTTCCAAGATCGCTCCCGCTAAGGAGCGATCTTACTCAGACAACCCCACTTCGACAGGTACCACAAAAATCTCCTCGCTCTCAGTCTGACTGGTTTCAGACTGTCCAAAGTTTGGTCAGAGCGAAAGGCTTTTCAGCAGCAGCTGCTAAAGCAATCGCAAGAGCGAGGAGACCTTCACCTTGCGTGTATCCAGTCAAAGTGGGATGTCTTCAGACGTTGTGCAAAGAGGAAGAAACATTTCCTCTTCCAGTACCTCGTGACCCAAATTTGCGGATTTCCTTATTTTCCTCAAAGAAGAAGTTCATCTGGTTGTGTCAACTATTAAGGGATACCGCAGTATGTTGGCGGCGGTATTTCGGCATAGAGGCTTAAATATATCCGATGATAAGGACCTGCATGATCTTATTAGATCATTTGAAACCATTAAGCGCCTCATGTAGTACCGAACTGGAATCTAGACGTAGTCCTAACAATTCCTTGGATCGTCTAGATTCGAACCTCCTGGCTTAGCCTCTTTCAAGGACTTGACGAAGAAGGCTATCTTCCTTTTGGCCCTAGCTACAGCTAAGAGTGATGAGCTCCAAGCTATTGAGGGCAATGTAGGGTTTAAGGAAGATTCTATGGTATGTTCGTTTCTTCCAAGTTTCCTTGCAAAGAATGAAAACCATCACGCCTTGGCCAGGAGCTTTGAAGTTCGTAGTTTATCTTTTCTAGTAGGGGAAGAGCCTGAAAGAACTCTTTGCCCTATGAGAATTATGAAGTATTTCCTTAAGAGGAAGGAACAACTTAAGGCTAATCAAGATGTACTTTGGTGCTCCGTAAAGGACCCCACTCGGCCCATGTCGAAGAATGCTCTTTCCTTTTTTCTGAGAAGCCTTATTACAGAGGCACATGTTGCCTGTGAGGAAGATCAGTTTAGACTACTGAAAGTGGAAAGCTCACGAGTGAGAGCCATCGCAACTTCGCTTGCATTCAGAAAAAATATGTCTGTGCGGAACTTGATGGAGGCGACTTTGGAGATGCCAATCGGTTTTCGCAAAACCACTACCTACGTGATGTAAAAATCACATATGATAAATGCTTCGCCTTGGGTCCTTTCGTATCGGCGGATTCGGTGCTGGGGCAGGGAGCTGAAACTTATCCTGTGTAAATTTTTTATATGTTACCCTATATTTATATTGTTGTTTTTTTGGTTGTCTGAAAGAGGTGCAGGAGGCACCTCTTTTTGTCGTAATATTAACCCTTTGTATTTTGGTTAGGTGTCTGGTGGGTTTTGGCTCCTTGCAGAGGTAGTGGTAAGGATCTGTTAGGTAAGCGGACAAGGTCCCTCTAACAGCATCCGACTTGGATTCTACCACAATAGGGGATCACATATCCAGTGGTAGATCCGAGAGTCTTTCAGCATCAGGTCACGTCCTAGCTGTAGCTCTCCAGGCAATGCAGACTCAGAGATAGTATCTATGAAGTCTTCATCCTGAAAAGGTGAGAACCAAGGTTTTTATATCCTACAACATTAGTTGTTTCCCGTCTTACCTGTATTATTGAGCTGTCTCTTACCTCCACCAAGGTGCCAATCAGCTAAGTATATATCTGTCAGGGAAGTTCATGTACAAAAATGATATTGTTAAAACTACAATAAAGTTTTTGTACATACTTACCTGGCAGATATATACGATTAATGGCCCACCCAGCCTCCCCTCAGGAGGCAGGGTGGAAGAGAAAAATCTGACCAAAAAGTTACGGGGAGTTGGTTCGTACATCCGCCACCCAGCGGCGGGTAAGGTAGACCACCTGACCTACCTGTCGCGTGTGCCGCGAGATTTGAAAATTCTGTCCGGGAAAACGTCGGAGACTCATAGCTAAGTATATATCTGCAGGTAAGTATGTAAAAAACTTTATTGTAGTTTTAACAATATCATTTTTTTTCTAATATAAGCATTAAAAGAATGCTGCCGAAATTAGGTAGGATGTAAAGTATACTATGGCTAAGTAATATCTTTGTCGATGTACAGAAAACATTTTTTGGAAAACACCGGGACAAAGGCTTGAATCTAGTAGTATTCAAGTATGTACTAGGATTTACTTAAAGCCAGGAGGGAGGGTGTGAAACTAAGATTCAGTTTAGGGGAAATGGAGGGAGGTGGAAGAAGTAGTGTGTGATAAAAGAATGCCAGATAAACTAAAAGATCTATTGTACCATAATCAGACCAATGATGATGTATGGTTAAGAAACATGGGCATAAAAAAAAGAAAAAAAAAAGAGGAGCAGAAGCTAGAGCAAAGAAATTATCTTGATGTAGATTTTATGGGCCTTGCTGCATTTTTGGGCTAGAAAATTAAGAAGTTAGAATTACCGGAGTAGTTAAGGTTAAGTATTGATATGATAAGAAAGTTTAGATTGAGATGCTTTGGGCATGTGGTAAAGGTGAATGAAAAGGAGATGGAATCTGTTATACACAGAAGGTTGAAAGGGATACAAAGGGTTAGATGGGATCATAAAGTGAGGTGAGGTTTGGAGAAGGGTTTAGCAAAGGAAGATGCTTTCATTAGAAATGGTTGGAGAAGCCACATTAAGGCACCTGACCCTTTAAGCTTGTGCGGTTGGTGGTGGGATGAAGATGATTCAGGTAAATTTTTTTTGAAATTTATGTTCTGTCTTTAACTATCAACTTGGATCCATTTTATATGCACATAGAGACATATTGCAGCATCAGCATTCATGTAAATCTTGCATTTAGATATTGTTCAGGTTGTAAATCACTTTCAGAATCAGTACTAGGTGTTCACAAACAAGCGTAATTTTCTCATAGTTACTTTTTAACACAAAATAATGCAAAATATGATAAGAGTATTTTGGTAACAAGCTGATTTAAAAATTATGGTAGAGATACATTACTTATATATAATATAGTAACCAGTGTTTTTGAGCCATCAGACATATGGTTAAAGGTTTTGGTTGCTTTATTAGTATAGTAAATGTATTGAGTGTTCAAATAAGTTAGACTTTATATAATTTTCATTGTTATTTGTTATGTGCATACCTAAGTAAGGTATACTGTAGTATTTTCTTGTATAAAAAGTTATTTTGTTTTTCATGTTATCCTTATTACAGGGTGTTAAAATAGTAGCCGGAGTAGAGGATTCTACAGAGTACTGTCTCTTGGATACAGACAATCTTGATATGCATTTGGTACGAGGTGCTGGAAAATTAGAGTACATGCAAAATGTGAATGAACTTAATAGACTTGATGAACTGTAAGTGTGAAATGTAATGTGTTACTAGTGTGTTTACTATTTTGGTATAATATAATTTGAAAAATGCTGATGTTCATTCATCACTGAGGCTGGTATAATATGCACCTTTTGAGCATTGCCATATTTGAAATTTGGAATTAAACTTTTTAGCAGAAAGAAGTCGAGGGAATTGTTCAGGTTTTTGTCTAGATTTTGTTTTCCTTATAGATACTGGAGTTCCTTTTTAATCATTTATACATAAATGGTTACTTGTTGAATCTAGCTTTAAATTTTAAGTATTCTTACAGCAAATGAACCTATTTTGCTTGGGGTGTAGTGCTTAACAAGGATACATTATCAAGTCTTTACCTCCTTAAAGCAAGAAAAATGTCTACATCTCGGTTAGATTCCTCAAACCTAGGGATTTCCTTTTCTCACCTGTCCCAATTTCTTATCTATTTCACTTCCAGTGAAATAGATAAGAATAGATTAAAATACTGATATATCTGGCTGTTTTAATTAGGTTGCGACAGACTGAAGAGGAACGTCTAGATGGGCTGATTTTGCAAGCAAGACGGCAGGCAGAGGTTGAAGAAGCTAACCGGCTTTTGTCAGCAATTCACAGAAAAAAACTTCCAACAGCTTTACCCATGATACAGTAAGTTTTCAGATGTATTTTAAGGAATAATGTATATGCTACTATTTTACTTCTAAATGAACACAACTTACATATTTATTATCATGAAAATTATAGTAACATGAATTAAATATTTAAATTAGAAGTTGGATTGGGATAGGGGGACTTGGTCAGAAGGTAACAGTTGAATAGAAGGGAGAAAATATATGTGCTGTAGGCACAAGGGACACTGCAGACTGCAGGGAACCTTGGTATGCATTAGGTTCCCCATTTGGAATCTCATATGTCACTCCCTCACCATTGAATGGTATTTGGAACATTCCACTTTGAGAGACATGCATGCGTTGTAAAGGGATTTGTTAATTAGGGTGGCTTAGCCTGTGTATTGGAACCAAAATTTAGTAGGAGGCACCAGTATGATTGATGATTTTATGGTTTTTGTAAGGTATATGGTGAAAAATTAAGGTAAAACTTCATTCTGTAAATTGTCTCTGGTTATCCTAATTTTCTGGATTTTTTTTACTGAATTTCTTGAATGTAAGGCTGTTGTGTTTTGTAGCAGTGATTAGATATTCAAGTTGTAACATATTAAAATTAGTGCTGTATATCTATTATGAGCAACCCCTTCAGACCATCATTATGAGAGCTATAAAAGTTAGGTTAGTGGTATGGTTGAATGTTATTAAAGGATAGGAACATCATAAAGTAAGAGATCAGTATTTTTATTTTGTAATAGCTCAGAACAGTGACTTACATAAAACAGTTACAGAAACTCATAATTTTGATCTTGGGAATGTTGATGTTGCAATTTGCACAGAAAAATAATAATTAGTTTCATTTTTATAGACAGCAAACCACAGAAGCTTTGAATTCTCGAATGCTGCTAAGTCATGAAATGCAGCAGCAGCACCAAATTCTCCAGTCACTTGTAGCAGAGGTGGCACAGTTAGAAAGTACAAAAACAATTAGTGGTAATTATCAGTTGAAATGCAAGCGCCAGGAATATTTTCTTGAAAAGCAGAAAATAGTAAGTTTGGTTTTAGTTTTTGTTTCTACTGTATAATTTTAGTTTTTATATAAGTAACCTACCAAGTAATTACATAGGTATTGTTTCTAACTTGTGCAGCAGCTTAAATAAAAAATTCACACTAGCACTTGCATTGTGTAGTGTAGGTGACCAGTCCTGCCCACTAACAGGAATACCAGGAACACCCAAACAGACAACCTCATTCTGTTTCTGCCAGTCTTAGATTGTAAATATCGTATCTTTGCAGCAGCTTTTTTCATTAGTATTTGCTGGTTACCTAACTGGTTTTTTTGTTGGAGTATTATCGCTGATTTCGTATAGCCTTCAGCTTACAGCTTTCAAACTCAGTATATTTTGTCTGCTCAGTTATCTGCAAGTTTGCATGATGATTTGCAAGTTCACTTGTTTTCTTGCGAGTCTGTAGAGTTGTGAGCAAGCCTGTTTAGCCATAGCTCCTTTTTTTTCGGTTTTATGAGAACGAAGTTCAAGATTTAGAGAACGAAGTTCAAGATAGAGACGAACGTCTTGGCATCCATTTTCCGGAGTGATTCGATGGAGACCGTGGATATGTAGGACACTCTTCCATGTCTACATCTGGACTAGGTAGAGTATCCCAGGTCCGTCTTACAAGGCAGGGTCTTCTAGTTCGGGGATCAAGGCTTCGGCCTCTACGTCTTAAGTCTTCTCAAATCCTCGCTCCTCTTACATTTGTCTTCATTTTCTGGGCATGAACATCAATCTTTCCTGTCTTAGTTTCCCTTCAAAGAGACGCTCAAAGGTTTCTAACACTAGTCCAACTGGGACAGGGAAACACAACTGGACACCATCGTTTTTCCCAAAGCCTAGGTTTGGGAGCCTGCTCTGGGAACTGAGAAGTTTCAGGAACATGTCAATGGAGCCTTCATGTCTATGTCAGAGAGCTGAAAGCAGTTCAATTAGGGCTTCAGTGCTTCTTGACCCTTGCCCTCTCCTAGACTGGTATCCATTTAGATAAGACCACAGCCCTAACATGATTACGTTAGCAAGGAGACACTCGCTTTTTCTCTCCACCAACAGCAAAAGAACTCCTATTGTGGACATCTGAAGTTCTGACAGATGAACTGGGCTGTGAGAAACTTTTTTTACCCTTGAGTGGACCTTGAATCCTCTGTTTGTTGGGATCCGTGGAGTCTATGGGGTAGGCTGTCTTTGGAAGGAACCATTTGCCACATTAAGGAAAACTGCCTTCCTTCCTCTCTTGTCTCCAGCTTCAGACTCTTAGCATGGGCAGCAGGCATCCTGCTCCAAGTTCGGTCCACCTTTGACCATTACGTCTTCCTGCCCTTTGACATACAGGCAGTCCCCAATATGCACAGATTCCCTGCTTATCGGCACTGAAAATCCAGTTATTGTTGCTGCTAGACAAGCACCATAAAACCGGATCGCTGATAACTGAGGCCACCAATAACCAGGGAGTGCTTGTAATCAAGGAAGTGCTGAATATTTTCAGGCTCATCGCAATGTTACGATGACCCTCCTAACCTCGTTCTGACCCATGCTAGTATTTGACTTCTGTTCCTATGTGGTTGGTGGACTTCCCAAGACTCCTTCCCCAATCTGTGTCTACTCAGTCAACCTCATTTCAAGAGATACCACCAAAGGTCATTTGCCCTTACCCAGACAGACTGTACACTGTTCGGAAGTTTGTCAGAACAAGGGGTTTTTCAAGATGTACTACAGAGGCCATTGTTGAATACAGTCGTCAATCTTCTACCTCCGTGTACCAGACTAAGAAACCATTGTTTTTGTAGTTGGCCTCTTAGACTCCTTGTCCCTTTTTTCAAAATCTGTGGAAAAAGGTGTTTTACCTCTTTGATTTGAGGAGATCTAAAATCTCTTATTCCATCTTTAACCTTTAATAGACAGACCCCCTCATATGAGTAGCAATAAAAGGCTTTGGGTGGTGGGTGGACCCACTCATAGTGAGCATCAATATTACAACATCGATTTGGGGGAATTGGGCCGGAAAGAGGTGCCGTTACTTCTGTAGCCCATAAATTCACTAATGGCAACTTTTAGACTAGCCAAGATCAAGGAAACAGGCAGCTCAGGGGTTAGTTGTGATCTCTCTCACTTGATGTCTTTTTATAAATTTCCTCTTAAGTATACCAAGGGGTTGCTGTTGGTTTTAGTTTTTATCTTTTATGATAGTACGTCAGTTATGATTGCAATAGTACGTCAGTTATGATTGCAATTTTCAATGCCAACAAATATAAAGAGATGTATAATCCAAAATAGTTACTGCATCTTATCTTCGATCTTGGTAAATTTACGTAAATATGTACAACAAATGTATTCAGAATTTCTTATCTGTTTTGATATTGTATGAGTTGTAATGATAATTTTACAAAATACAATAAATTTATTTATTTGAAAAAACATGTAACTTGGTAAAATTTATGATTGTCTTGTGAAAGAGGCCTCACAAGGGGTTGTAAATAGTAATTTGTTCATGAAACTTACCTGGCAGATATATATAGCTGTATTTTCTGAAGTCCGACAGAAATTTCAAAAACTTCCGGCACACACAGTGGTCGGCCAAGGTGGTTAGTACCCATTCCCGCCGCTGGGAGGCGGGTATCAGGAAACCATTCCCATTTTCTATTCATAATTTTTCTGTCGCGGTGCTGGAAACACCTGTTTTCAGTACTCCGTCTTAGGATTTTGGAAACTTCATGGCCGCTAAATATCCTAATTGTCTTTTGATTTATTGACTTGGATTTGTGGCTAGGCATACGCTATCTTAAATTGTTTTGAATATGATTCGTTTTTGTATATCTGAATCTAGTTAGGCTAGTTTCAGAGGGTGTTGTCTGCTAAGATAGGGTGCTACCGAAAGCTTTCGGTAGTTCCGCACTCGATATGCACGAGGGCTATGTGTCTTGCTTCTTTGTTGAGATTTGTCATGTAAGGAGTGTGAGACTTTGTCTAATTCCGTAAGGAAGACGTATGATTCGTATGTACGCAATTAATCAGTAAACAAAGTCAGGGTAGGCTAACCTACCTGTAGACTTTATTTTGCCTAACCCTGTAGTATGGCCTACGGGCTATAAATATGTCTCGTGAGGTAATGCCCTTTACGTTATAGATTCCATCTGTATCTTGGAATCTAAGGTGCTCGCTCTCCTATCATTGTGGTGAAGAGTGCTACTTCTGTAGTTGTTACTCCTAACCCTGTAATGTTGCCTTCGGGCCCTAAACAGTTTCTGTAGAGGGTATTGACCTTTCTCTGATACTCTATCGATTCGTAACTTAGAATCGAAAGTGCTGGCTTTGGAGAGCAAAAGTGAAGTGGCTAAGTGCAGTGACAGTGCCCCTTGTGTAGTGGAGGATGCGTCAGATCGGCCTTATTTCGCCTCTAGGCCGGGACCTCTGCTTGACTCCCAGGAACAACGGGAGAGAGCATGTCGAAAGCCGAAGGAGGGTTACGAGGAACTCCCACCGATCTGACGTGCCTTCGGCAGACCTGAAGTTACTCCCAGGCTGCCAAAGTGCGTGCACGAATCCTGAAGGATTGCTTTCTCGTCCTCCGAAGCGTCCTCCCTGCGCAGGGTTTGGAGCTTTCGGAAGGACTCGCGTCCCTCCCTACATGAAGCTTTATAGAAGAGGACGTCTCTCTCTCTCTCGTCATGCGTTGCAGTGAGAAGTAAGAAGGCGAACGTCGCCTGAACTCGTGTACGTCTTTCCACCGAGAAGGAAAAGGGAAAGCAAGGTCATATTAGCAGGACGCTTTTGAGCCGCGGACGTCCTAGCGTTTGGTTGCTGTGAGGAATAAGAAGGCGTTCCCTCGCCCCGCGATTTCCTAACCACGATCAAACCAACCCTTCACCTATGAGACTGCTTAGTGCAGTCGTTTTGGTTTTTCTCTCCGAGTATGTCTAATGCTCTTCCCTGAAGGCAGTTTTCGCTTGCATTGACGCCTGTCAGGAGAGCGTGACGCTTTTCTGCACGTTTTTTTTTTTTTTGACGCTCGGCTTAGACGGGACGTTCGGATGGACGCCAGGCGCGCGCGGTGCACGCCAAGCGCGACACCAGTAGACGCCGAGGCCGAGCGCACGCCAGTGGATACCGAGCGCGAGCGGCGCGCGCCAGTGGACGCCGAGAGTGCTCGCTGCTAGCCAGTGGACGCCGAGCGCGTGCGCCAGCGCACGCCAGGTGTGTCGCCTGGCTGAACGTTTCTGTTGAAGTCTTCAAGCTGATTTGGGCCTAAAGATTTTTTACCTAACTTCGGCGATCCCTTCTACATCGCCTGCGAAGAATGTGAAGTAAGCAGTGCTTCGGAGGAAGCTTAAAGTGAAAAGCAACTTCGTTTTCGAAAACCCAGCAAGACCACGGGTTTCGTGAATTATAGAGGTTTCTGTCAGTAATATTGCTTTTCGTAAAGTCCAGGATTGGATGGAGTTATGGAAAGCTCAAGGAAAGATCTCTTTTGCTCTACCGCAGTCAAGACTTTGCGGTAAGGCAGCTATGGGTTATGTAAAAGCTCGACGTCCTGCACGTCAGGACTCTCGGCAACGTTCAGTAGGATTCTTGCAAAGGCACTCATCAAAAGGACGCTCTTCAGGAAAGCGCAAGACAGGACTTCCTTTGCCATACTGCCAGTAAATTTTGATACGGGAGAGGAAGCTGGTTGGAGAGTTTCTTCCTCTTCCCAGGATAATTTTGCAAGCTTTTTAGCCCATCTGAAAGGGCTTTCAGATGATAGATTTTTGTTAGTTCCTAGTCGGGACTACGCTGCCGAATTGAACATCGTCGTTCTACCTGTCGTAAGCCGTCTCTTAACAGGATTCTTGCCCCTTCCTCGTTTGAGACGGGATTACGTTTTGTCAATTCAGTGAATTTCCCCCATTGACAATATACTATCGTTTTGTCAAGTAAGTGGGTATCCCCTCATTGACAAAATATCTCTTTGTCCCGTAAATGGGTTAGTTCTCATTGACAAACTTCTCATTAATTTTATATTGCGTAAGCGGATAAGCTCTTATTGACAAGATTCGGAAGAGCTCTCATTCATCATTCGCAGACTCGTACAAGAAATAGACTTGTAGACTACGTCAATGAACGCTTATGTCCAATAACATAAGAAGCTTGAGCTGTCCGCTTCAATTCTCTTGAGTTTTGTTTATGAAAACTTGCCTGTCAGATATGTATGTAGCTGTATTTCGAATTCAGCTATAAGTATATATGTCTGCCAGGTAAGTATGAAAAACAAAAAAAACTTTATTGCAATATAATATCATATTTTGCCTTGCGTTATTTTTTACTACTGGTTGGTTCAAGTCATATACGCTTGCTGTAGTTACCTCTTCGGATGGCAACCGAGAGGTCTATTGTCTATTATTTTAAGGACATTTAATCGTTACTCCCCTGCAGCCTTCAGGAGTTTCCGATTTATCTTTTACCGTTGTATGGTAGTGTTATGACGACACAAACGCATCTATATATTTAAGGCGTTTTCTGTTTCGCTTAAATATACCAGCTTGAGAGTCTCTTTAGCTAAAAATTAACGGACCTATTTCTTCGTAGAATAGGGTAGCTGGCAACCCAGGCATAAAGTTAAGAGACGACGATCGTAAGCTGCTGCTGTCACTGTCCTCTCCGCCAGTCCAAACGAGGCAGTAGCCGCAGTACCAGCTGTCGTTCGCTGTCATGCGCTGTAGGTTACGTCTCTCTCTCCTGCGGGATTGAACTGACTAACCGTATCTCTGTGCTGGCAGTTACGTCTCTCTCTCTCCTGCAGGGATTGACTGACTAACTGTATCTCTGCCCTACAATCACGGACTTTAGCCTAAGATTGAGGGGATTTCTTACATGAATGAATAAACATTGCATTCGTTTTGCCTTACTATGTTCTCAGAGATATCTCTTACTCCTTTCGGTGCTCGTTACCGCACGGTATAGGACTACGAGTCTACCGCAACATTTCACTATTATATGCTCTCCTGCTTAGGCAAAGCGCAGCCTTTTTAGGGAAGTAAACATACTGTGTGAGGGGAGGATGAGCTTGCTGGGGACCATTTCCTTCCTAAAGAAGTTTGTTTCCTGAATAGACTGCAATTCAGACCTCTACAGTTTTTACCTACCGGGAAACTGAAATGTATTAAAGATCTAGGAATGATTCTGACATCTCTCGGTGCGTTAAGTATCACTTGAGGTGATAGAAAGAAGGTTGCCGGACATCATGGAGAGGGTTTCAGATGTCCTGGATCATAATCTGAAAGAAGTGGAAGCAATTCTGTCGTCCCTCCAGTCCTGGAAACGAGTTTTTGGAACCAGTGGTCCATATCAACTCGGATCTTCCACAGCTCTCTCATATCTTAGGAAGTATCTTCTCTCGGTCCCTGTTCGGGTTTACGAGAAAGAGCCTATTTATAACAACAGGCGTAGAATGTAACGATCCTCTAGAGGTTCGTTACAGGATTGCAAAAGTCCGTACAAATCGTCTCGATCGACGGCAGCAACTACTGACTTTCGAGTGGAATCTTTCTTTAGAAGTATGTTGAGAGTTATGGAGACTTTAGGGACGTCCTTTCATACATCTCTTCGCTATGATATTGAACAGGGATGGATGTTTAATCTCTTTTTATTTTTCCCCTTTTTTCAAACGCTTCTTAGGAAATGTAATAAGATGATTTATACCATCACAGGGAGCGACAATGACCGCTAATCGCCCCATGTTTGGCCTTCAAGATCCTAGATTCACAGAGGTCACGTCCGTTCCAAGGACCTTTTCCGAGAGAGTCGGTCTACTTTAACACGAAAGGTACCTATAACCTCTCCGCTCTGAGTCTGACTACGTTCAGACTATCGAGATGTGACAGCATAAGATTGCCGTCTTCCCTTTCCGTTTGAAGAATGGGATAAGCTGGCAGCATCAACTATTAAAAAGAATGCAAATCATATGGTGTTGACGGCCTTTGGGCTCAGAGATTTGCTTCTGTCAAACAACAAAGCCCTTCACGATCTTTGAGTTTCTGTGGAATCTCGAAACTCGCTCACCATCCTACTTTTTGTCTCACCTGTTTTCTCGGAGTCAGACACTCGTGCGAGATCAGGAGACACATAGTAGCCCTGAGTTCTTGTTGACGAAGAAGTCGGTTGCGTTTACACACCCCCGATGATCGTTTAACATGAGACCAGGTTTGGACTGTCAGGCATTCGTCCTTCGGGACTGAATCGCTTTTTTGTCCTCGCCTCCGTACTTCCTGGCACCAGAAAGCTCGAGTCAGGAGTGGCTCAGGAGTTGATTCGCTAACGACGTTGGGTTGCGTTCATACCCCAAGGGTTTGCTTAGCTTGAATCGCCCAGGCAGTCCAGACACTCATCCTTCAGCGAAGAATAGTGCCTTATGGTCTTCAGGGTACAGCCTTGCTGTCCTTGATTCGTCTGACTGGTCAACTGGTCGGTCACCTGACTTTAGTACAGACTGACTGACTGTGCATGTCCAGATCGAAGCTTTCAATATGGAACTTAGACATAGTCTGAAGTTCTGATGTCAAAGCATCGAAACATCTCCTACTGTTAACTTCTTGCACGTGATCAGGAAGGCCTTTTTCTAAACCACCCTAGATACGACAAAAGAGGGTTAGTGAGGTTTTCAGCCATCGTCAGAAGTTTTGGCATTAGAGAACACAAGGCGGTGCGTTCTCTAAGCCTTCCGTTGTGGCCTAAGAATGGAAAACCCGTCTTGTTCTTGGGCCAGGAGCTTGGAATCAAGGATGGCACAAGTTATTGGGCAGGAGCCAGAGAGAGTCCTGTGCCCTGTCAGGTCTCTCAAGTTTTATCTACATAAAACTCAAGAAGTCGAAGTCGTACGGACAATCTGCAGTGTTCCGAAAAAGACCAGACTTGCCCATATCGAAGAACACCCTGGCTTTATTGTTAAGGAGTTTCTTTCAAAAAAGCTCCTTCATTGTGTTGGCACAAAAATTTGAAATCTTTTGATTTGAATGCTCACGAGGTGAGGGCGCGGCCTCGGAAGCATTTCAACAGAGCATGGACCTCAGCAACATCCTGAGTACCATGTTTTTTAGCGAAGCAACTCTGTGTTCAATTCACACTCCCTGCGAGATGTGAAGATGGCATATGAGATCTGCTGCTCGCTAGGGCCATACGTGTCCTGCAGACACAATCTTGGGGCAAGTAGTGCCACTCATCCTATCCTGTAGAAAATGGTTAGGAAGAGCTCTAATTAGTAGTTGAGTCGCCAACAACGGTGACTTCTTAACTCTTAAGCCTTAGTTAACACACCTTAACTTTGGCTAGGTTGGTCAGGTGGTGATATATATTTTTATATTATATTTATTTTACTTCTTAGCCCTCATGGTATGGTCAATATGGTCTCAGTCACGTCGTGCTCGCCCCTGTTGACAGATCATCTGGAGTGCACCAGCTATATAGGTCTCTACCTCGCTGGCAACTCTAGTAGCACAAGCAGACTTACGTGGCAATAACCACGAAGCCAGCAATGCTAACAGGTGGAACCAAGATGTAAATCATCTGCATGCATTTGTTTCCCAAAATCCTTCTATTCTGTCCCTTCCCACCTCCAACGGTGGGATTCAGCTATATATATATCTGACAGGTAAGTTTCATGAACAAAATGATATTGTATGATACAATAAAGTTTGTTTCATACTTACCCTGGCAGATATATATAAATTAAGTAGTACCCACCCACCTCCCCTCAGGGACAGTGGAAATAAAAATTATGAATAGAAAATGGGAATGGTTCCTGATACCCGCCTCCCAGCGGCGGGAATGGGTACTAACCA
>NC_087205.1:16075070-16085070 GCF_015104395.2 Macrobrachium nipponense | reverse complement strand
AGTCCAGGATTGGATGGAGTTATGGAAAGCTCAAGGAAAGATCTCTTTTGCTCTACCGCAGTCAAGACTTTGCGGTAAGGCAGCTATGGGTTATGTAAAGCTCGACGTCCTGCACGTCGAGGACTCTCGGCTACGTTCAGTAGGATTCTTGCAAAGGCACTCATCAAAAGGAGGAAAGCGCAAGACAGGACTTCCTTTGCCATACTGCCAATAAATTTTGATACGGGGAGGGAGGAAGCTGGTTGGAGAGGTTTCTTCCTCTTCCCAGGATTAAATTTTGCAACGCTTTTTAGCCCATCTGAAAGGGCTTTTCAGATGATAGATTTTGTTAGTTCCTAGTCGGGACTTACGCTGCCGAATTGAACATCGTCGTTCTAACCTGTCGTAAGCCGTCTCTTAACAGGATTCTTGCCCCTTCCTCGTTTGAGACGGGAATCGAAAATAAAAATGCTCGACTTCCTGGATTACGTTTTGTCAATTCAGTGAATTTCCCCCATTGACAATATACTATCGTTTTTTCAAGTAAGTGGGATCCCCTCATTGACAAATTATCTCTTTGTCCCGTTAAATGGTTAGTTCTCATTGACAAACTTCTCATTAACTTTATATTGCGTAAGCGGATAAGCTCTTATTGACAAGATTCGGAAGAGCTCTCATTCATCATTCGCAGGACTCGTACAGAAATAGACTTGTAGACTACGTCAATGAACGCTTATGTCCAATAACATAAGAGCTTGAGCTGTCCGCTTCAATCTGAGATTTTGTTTATGAAAATCTTGCCTGTCAGTTATGTATGTAGCTGTATTTCCGAATTCAGCTATAGTATATATGTCTGCCAGGTAAGTATGAAAAAACTTTATTGCAATAATAATATCATATTTTGCCTTGCGTTATTTTCCTACTGGTTGGCTCAAGTCATATACGCTTGCTGTAGTTACCTCTTCGGATGGCAACCGAGAGGTCTATTGTCTATTAATTTAAGGACATTAATCGTTACTCCCTGCAGCCTTCCAGGAGTTTCCGATTTATCTTTTACCGTTGTATGGTAGTGTTATGACGACACAAACGCATCTATATATTTAGCGTTTTCTGTTTCGCTTAAATATACCAGCTTGAGAGTCTCTTTATGCTAAAAAATTACGGACCTATTTCTTCGTAGAATAGGGTAGCTGGCAACCCAGGCATAAAGTTAAGAGACGACGATCGTAAGCTGCTGCTGTCACTGTCCTCTCCCGCCAGTCCAAACGAGGCAGTACCAAGCTCGTTCGCATGTCAATGCGCTGTAGGTTAACGTCTCTCTCTCCTGCGGGATTGACTGACTAACCGTATCTCTGTGCTGGCAGTTACGTCTCTCTCTCTCCTGCGGGATTGACTGACTAACTGTATCTCTGCCCTACAATCACGGACTTTAGCCTTAGATTGAGGGGATTTCTTACATGAATGAATAAACATTGCATTCGTTTTGCCTTACTATGTTCTCAGAGATATCTCTTACTCCTTTCGGTGCTCGTTACCGCACGGTATAGGACTACGAGTCTACCGCAACATTTCACTATTATATGCTCTCCTGCTTAGGCAAAGCGCAGCCTTTTTAGAGAAGTAAACATACTGTGTGAGGGAATGGATGAGCTTGCTGGGGACCATTTCCTTCCTAAAGAAGTTTGTTTCCTGAATAGACTGCAATTCAGACCTCTACAGTTTTTTCCTACCGGGAAACTGAAATTTTATTAAAGATCTAGGAATGATTTCTGAACATCTCTCGGTGCGTTAAGTATCACTTGAGGTGATAGAAAGAAGGTGCCGGACATCTGGAGAGGGTTTCAGATGTCCTGGATCATAATCTGAAAGAAGTGGAAGCAATTCTGTCGTCCCTCCAGTCTGGAAACGAGTTTTGGAACCAGTGGTCCATATCAACTCTGATCTTCCACAGCTCTCTCATATCTTAGGAAGTATCTTCTCTCGGTCCCTGTTCGGGTTTACGAGAAAGAGCCTATTATAACAACAGACGTAGAATGTAACGATCCTCTAGAGGTTCGTTACAGGATTGCAAAAGTCCGTACGAATCGTCTCGATCGACGGCAGCAACTACTGATTCCGAGTGGAATCTTTCTTTAGAAGTATGTTGAGAGTTATGGAGACTTTAGGAACGTCCTTTCATACATCTCTTCGCTATGATATTGAACAGGGATAGATGTTTAATCTCTTTTCCCCTTTTTCAAACGCTTAGGAAATGTAATAAGATGATTTATACCATCACAGGGAGCGACAATGACGCTAATCGCCCCATGTTGGCCTTCAAGATCCTAGATTCACAGAGGTCACGTCCTTCCAAGGACCTTTTCCGAGAGAGTCGTCTACTTTATCACGAAGGTACCTATAACCTCTCCACTCTGAGTCTGACTACGTTCAGACTATCGAGATGTTGACAGCATAAGATTGCCGTCTTCCCTTTCCGTTTGAAGAATGGGATAAGCTGGCAGTCACAACTATTAAAGAATACGCAAATATGTTGTTGACGGCCTTTGGCTCAGAGATTTGCTTCTGTCAAACAACAAAGCCCTTCACGATCTTTGAGTTCTGTGGAATCTCGAAACTCGCTCACCATCTACTTTTTGTCTCACCTGTTTTCTCGGAGTCAGACACTCGTGCGAGATCAGGAGACACATAGTAGCCCTGAGTTTCTTGTTGACGAAGTCGGTTGCGTTTACACACCCCCGATGATCGTTTAACATGAGACCAGGTTGGACTGTCAGGCATTCGTCCTTCGGGAACTGAATCGCCTTTTTGCTCCTCGCTCCCTTTCGCCCTGGCACCAGAAGCTCGAGTCAGGAGTGGCTTCAGGGAGGGGTTGATTCGCTAACGACGTTGGGTTGCGTTCATACCCCAAGGTTTGCTTAGCTTGAATCGCCCAGGCAGGTCCAGACACTCATCCTTCAGCGAAGAAATAAGTAGCCTTATGGGCCTTCAGGGTACAGCCTTGCTGTCCTTGATGCGTCTGACTGGTCAACTGGTCGGTCACCTGACTTTAGTACAGACTGACTGACTGCATGTCCAGATCGAAGCTTTCAATATGGAACTTAGACATAGTCTGAAGTTCTTGATGTCAAAGCATTCGAACATCTCCTACCTGTTAACTTCTTGCACGTGATCAGGAAGGCCCTTTCTAACCACCCTAGATACGACAAAGAGGGTTAGTGAGGTTTTCAGCCATCGTCAGAAGTTTTGGCATTAGAGAACACAAGGCGGTGCGTTCTCTAAGCCTTCCGTTGTGGCCTAAGAATGGAAACCCGTCTTGTTCTTGGGCCAGGAGCTTGGAATCAAGGATGGCACAAGTTATTGGGCAGGAGCCAGAGAGAGTCCTGTGCCCTGTCAGGTCTCTCAAGTTTTATCTACATAAAACTCAAGAAAGTCGAAGTCGTACGGACAATCTGCAGTGTCCGAAAAGACCAGACTTGCCCATATCGAAGAACACCCTGGCTTTATTGTTGCTTAAGGAGTTCTTTCAAAAAAAGCTCCTTACATTGTGTTTGGCAACCCCAAAAATTTTTGGAAATCTTTTTTGATTTGAATGCTCCACGAGGTGAGGGCGCGGCCTCGGAAGCATTTCAACAGAGCATGGCACTCAGCAACATCCTGAGTACCATGTTTTAGCGAAGCAACTCTGTGTTCAATTCACACTCCCTGCGAGATGTGAAGATGGCATATGAGATCTGCTGCATCGCTAGGGCCATACGTGTCTGCAGACACAATCTTGGGGGCAAGTAGTACCACTCATCCTATCCTGTAGAAAATGGTTAGGAAGAGCTCTTAATTTAGTAGTTGAGTCGCCGACAACGGTGACTTCTTAACTCTTAAGCCTTAGTTAACACACCTTAACTTTGGCTAGGTTGCCTCAGGTGGTGATATATATTTTTATATATATATTTATTTATACTTCTTAGCCCTCATGGTATGGTCAATATGGTCTAGTCACGTCGTGGTCTACGCCCCTGTTGGACAGATCTCTGGATTGGGGCACCAGCATATAGGTCTCTACCTCGCTGGCAACTCTAGTAGCACAAGCAGACTTACGTGGCAATAACCACGAAGCCAGCAATGCTAACAGGTGGAACCAAGATGTAAATCATCTGCATGCATTTGTTTCCCAAAATCCTTCTATTCTGTCCCTTCCCACCTCCAACGGTGGGTTATTCAGCTATATATATATCTGACAGGTAAGTTTCATGAACAAAATGATATTGTTATGATACAATAAAGTTTGTTCATACTTACCTGGCAGATATATATAAGAATAATTACCCACCCACCTCCCCTCAGGGGACAGTGGAAATAAAAATTATGAATAGAAAATGGGACTGGTTCCTGATACCCGCCTCCCCCAGCGGCGGGAATGGGTACTAACCACCTGGCCGACCACTGTGTGTGCCGGAAGTTTTTGAATTTTCTGTCGGACTTCAGAAAATACAGCTATATATATATCTGCCAGGTAAGTATGAACAAACTTTATTGTATCATAACAATATCATTTTAATTTCTCATCCAAAATTAGAACCCTTTTTGCTAATTCTCCAAAGTATAGCCTCCAGTGTCGGCACACGTTACCTTAGATCTGTGCGAAGAAAGTAAGTACCAGCACAGAATAATTGGTGGCAGAGCGATGGGATACGATGAGATAAAGATTGATATAGTGACAAGATTAATTAGTGTCGAGCGGTAAGGATAGGAAGACAAAAGACAGCAAGAGAAATGGTGATAAGCGACGCGAATGACAGTTAAAAACAACGGCCACGAAACGGAATCAAAAGTTTAGTGTCGGCATAAGAGATTTCAATTCATTCACGCCACTCGAAAAAGAAAGTTCTCCCCAAAGACAGTTATCAGTGCTTCCCCAAATACAAGGACAGTTAGCGAGTCGTAACAATAAAAGCACTCCAAAAGTAGCCACCCACACTTTGCGAAGAAAAGCTCCACTCCGAAGAACAAGAACAGTCGTTCTACCAGAAGATGAAGATTTTGAACGCATAAAGAATATATCAAGAGGAAAGAAAACCATCCCGATAACGCAATCGAAAGAAGACAGAGAGGTCCCCTTTCCCGAAGAGAAGAAAAGAGAGAGAGGGAACCAACACATCATTCAACGCGCTGGTAGGCGAACGCAAGCTGTCAAACGCAAACCCGGGTGTCGAAGACGATGAAAGATGTTAAGTCCAAATAAACGTCCCCACACTTACTTAACATTAAACTTTATTAAAAGTAAATTACGCGATTAACATTTCAGTTAGACAATTTCTGGTATTTCAAGATTAAAAGATTTTCACTCTGAACTTTTTTTTTTTTTGGCAACGAAACTACGTTATTTCTTATTTTACTAATTATAACTAATCAGCTACTAAGACCTTTTCCCGAACATTTGTATTTACTAACCAATAACTTTAAATTTTAATTTTAATTTTGATTGTGTCATTTTATGTTATTTTTTGTGATTTTGGTTGTTTTGTGATTTCTTATACTTTGATTTTTTTTTGTTTTAGTATTTGCTTTTTACTTGTTATGTCGAGTGAATGTTTACTTGTTTTTATTTTGTTTGTTTAGGATAACAAGGGTAATTCACGGGAGGTCTCTCGTTAGCATACACTTTACGGTCAGTTTCAGTATCGTTTTACCAATACTGTTAAGAGGGTTTTTGTTGTTATTTAAGAATCGCTTATCGGTAACGTAAGACTTTGAGAATATTTCTGGGGAAAATTTTTTTTTTTTTGGTGATCGAATACTTGAGTAAATACAATTTATTGTTATTATTATTTTCTTTTTGGGATATTACTGTCATAACTTTGATACTTTAATGATACTCAGTACTTAAGAAAATTTCCATTAACGGGTCGATGGTCAAAGGGAGACCGACTCCTTATCAGAACGTAAGAACGCCTGTGGTCACGAGAAGTCAAACAAGGAAATTAACCATGCCGGAAGGTACACAGTCCGCGAATTCGAGCGCAGCAGTAATGGAACACTAAAAGGGACATGTACAAATTAATCATATAGCTAAAATTTTGCGGAAGAAAGACGGCCAGTTAGCTTGTAACTTAGAGAACTGGATAGAGCAGGTGGAGACACGCCTAGACAGCATAACGGGAACAGATAGAGAAAAGCTTATTGAAGCCAAGAGTTATCTTGATTTGGAAGCCGGAGGAGACTTAGAACGGTACGTCCACTCCGAGACTTACCGAGATCTTAAGAATTGGGAAGAACTGAAACGGTATTTTAGGAAGGTTTATTCCACAGTTGGTGAAAGAGATCCAGTTATTAGCTTGGCAAGGATAGTGCGTCAATTTAAGTTAGACGAAAGACGTTATCAAGAGTTTAGCTCTCAGTTGTATAACAATATGAATGAATGGGGTAACTTCATGGAATCCACAGGTTGGATAGAGGTAGAAGGAGGCAAGCAAAAAATGCTAATGAGTCATGTTAAAAAAATATTTAGACTAGCAATAATGATTGGAAGCCTGCCAACGGAAGTTATTGCAAGGATGACTCGTAAGTGGGAGACATCCGATGATGTAGCAGAGATTGAAGAGGAGGAAACAAAAATCCTAGGTAGAAGACCTGAAGGGAATCCTATATACAGACCTTTAGTCGCTATAGGACAAAAAGAAAGAGGTCCAAATAGATCTAGGACACCATCTAGAAATCAGAATAAGATGCCAGGTAAATCTTCTCAAGGAGGATTTTCGACAGTCACGTGTTATAACTGTCAGAAGAGAGGACATTATGCCAGTGACTGCCGAGGGATGGCCTTCTGTCCTTTCCATAAGAGAACAGGACATAGTGCTCGAGAATGCAGGAATAAATTTGTTTCAGCTCCTAGAGGTAGATCTCAGTCGAGAGGCAGAGGTAGAAACCAAAGTCAATCTCCCCCATCTAGAGGAAATAGAGATTCCGCTCCGAATAGGCATGCTAATCAAACAGCAAGTATAGGGTATCAACCAGTTCAGCCAATGTCTGACGACGCAATGGGAAATTTTCTGCTTACTGGTACAATGAATCTTCCTCTATAACAGAGAGAACGTCCGGAATGTCAAGGCTAAGTCAAGCTACACAGGTTAGCAAAGTTGATGTAGGAAATGAATATAATTATAGACCATTATTTCCCGCACATGTCGGTCTAGAGAAACCTATTGTTACATTCTTTGATACGGGTAGTCCTAAGAATATAATGTCAGAAAAGATGTATCGATTGTATTTTTCTCACTTAATTTTGAACCCAGCGGTAGATTGTAGAATCACAGACGTCCAGGGTAATGATATCCACGTAATTGGACAGTTAGATTTTCCATTTAGGCTAGGAAGAATTGCTCTAAGAGAAAAGGTTCTGGTAGCCAGAGATATACAATTAGCTTTTGCTCATTTGCTGATAGGTTATCCAACTATGGCTAGACAAGGGATAAGCATTGATGCCCCTAGAGAACAACTAGTGATTAACAACGGTCGTGAGATTTCTAGAATACCATTATGCAAGTCAATTAAAAGAACCCAGACTCAACAGAATCCCACACTGAAAGGTATCTTAAAGAAGGATAAGACAGAGGGAAGATATCCAGAATGCATCACGAGTTCACAACAGATCAATAACCTCTTAGAATCAAATCAATGCACTTATTTAAAGTTAGAAAGGGAATTAAGACTTAAACCAGGAGAAAGTACTTGGGTAGAATGTACAGTAAATCCAATTTTTGAAGGAAAGGAAATTCTCACGCTTACTGAAAAGTCGCAAGTAAACGGAATACATTATTCTTCTAGTTTACATGAAGTCAGACAGGGCAAAATAGCGTTACAGATTACGAATAACAGAGGAGGAAAGGTTAAGTTAACACCAGGTACAGAGATAGGCCTAGCAGAAGTATACTCCATACCTATATGAGTTGTAGAAAGGGAAACGGTAGCAGCAATTAGTAAAGGAAATGAAAATTACGCTCAGGACATAAAACTGAGAAGAGCTAAGATAGGATCTCATTTAAAGGACATTAAGGAAAACCATGTTAGAGAAGAATTCATAGACTTACTGTGCGAATATATTGATATAGTTGCTTTAGACGGCGACACCTTGGGAAATACACGCGAAATAACCCACAAGATAGACATTCCATCAAACACAAAGCCAATTTATATACCAGCCTTCAGAGTAGCACATTCCCAGAAGGAGATCATTGAAAGAGAAGTACAAGGAATGAATAGGCAAGGAATAATAGAACCACCTAAATCCCCATGGTCTTTTCCACTTTTGCTAGTTCCTAAAAGGGACAAAACTTATAGAATAGTTGTGGATTTCAGAAAATTGAACCAAATTACTGAAAATGATCCTTATCCAATGCCGTCAATGCGAGATCTAATCGCCACTATAGGGTCCAAGAGATACTTCACCACTATAGATTTATTGCAGGGATTCTTGCAAATCCCTCTAGACGAAGAAAGTAAACCTTTGACTGCTTTTTCCACTAGTAACGGCAGATACCAGTATGTAAGAATGCCCTTTGGTCTAAAGTCAAGCCCGGTAACTTTTGTAAGATTAATGGATAAAATTTTGGGCGATTTACTAGGCAAGGACGTACACTGTTACATAGATGATTTGGTAATAGCAACAGATACTATAGAGGAACATATAGACTTAGTCAGAGAAGTCCTAAAGAGATTACGAAAAGCCAACCTGAAGCTTAAACTAAAGAAGTGTAACTTCCTTAAAAGGAAAATAGACTACCTTGGTCATACACTAAGTGAAAAGGGCGTAGAAGTAAACGAGTTAAAGATTAAGTCAATCAAGGAATATCCTACACCTCAGTGCAAGAAGGACGTAAAGTCATTCTTAGGTTTAGCAGGTTTTTACCGCAAATTCATAGGGAACTTTGCAGTCATATCAGCTCCACTAACTGAACTTTTAAAGGAACACGTATCATTTACATGGACAGTCGAGCAGCAAGAAGCATTTGATGAATTGAAAGAAAGATTAACACACCCCCCAGTACTTAGCTTCCCAGACTTTGGCAAAGAATTCTTTTTAGCCACGGATGCAAGCCGCATTGGTATAGGAGCATGTTTAATGCAAAAACAAGATAATAAGTATAATGCCATAGCTTATTACAGTAGGAAATTTGAAAGCCCTCAGAAGTGTGAAAAAACTACTCAGTAACAGACCTCGAGTCTCTAGCTATAATAGACGCTTTAAAGCATTTCAGATATATCATTTTTGGTTACAAGATAACCGTGTTCACGGATCATTCAGCCGCAGTAGAAATGCTAAAGAACCCTAATTTTTCTGGACGAAGAGCCCGTTGGTTCATGACAGCCCAAGATTATGATATAGAGGTGAAATATGTCCCTGGGAAGGACGAATAGGTAGCAGATGCATTATCAAGATATGTGTCACAAGGTGATAGTATAATATGATAAGTCAAGAAGAAGAAAAGATGAAACAATGTGCAATGACGTAAATGTATTCCCCCCCCACCCCCCCCAATGCATTATACAGAGGAGCTTTTCCCGGCAAAATTTCATAAAGAACAAGAAAGAGATGAAGATATAAGGGAACTGTTTAAATACGTTAGAAACGAAAGAAAACACAGCCCAACAAGAATTAACCGAACTAGGTAGGAGGTTGGATGTCCACAGATGCTTACGGACATAGATGGCGTATTAATTTATTTTGATGTTCACGAATATGACCCATTTGGTAAATTTCTAGGTGTACTGCACAAAAGGTTAGTACCTAAGAGTCTATGAAACAAGGTCATTGAGCTAATGCACGACGATGACATGAGAGCTCACCCAGGAAGGGATGAGACAATTAGATTAATCCAGAGAACTTTCCATTGGAAGGTAGTAATTATGTGAAGAGCTGCAATACATGCAACAGCTACAAGGGAAGAACAGACAAGGAAGTACCACTAGGGAAATATCCTATCCCACAGACTCCTTTCGAAAGAGTATCTATTGATCTTATCACTAATCT
>NC_087205.1:16042570-16067570 GCF_015104395.2 Macrobrachium nipponense | reverse complement strand
AAAATACTTATAGGCCTACCAGCCGAAAACTTTTGTATCACGCGCCTCCTTGGGGGATGATGGGAGTTTTCAACGGATCAAGGCATTGTTTTGTTTACAAATCGCTCAACGCAGGCGGGCGGCAAGCGCGAATTTCCTGTTCTTATCGCACTAAAAAGTATGCAGTGGGACACATCTCGGAAATTATTTCGTCACTTTGACATAATTTTTGCACCATTTTAAATTATCCTTTACATGAAGTATTATATATGAAAATGTGTGCAATTTCATGTAAAATACAACAAAAAAATACTCATGATTGTAGCTTTTATCAGTTTTGAAATATTTTCATATAAATAACGATAAGTGCAAAAATTTCAACCTTCGGTCAACTTTGACTCTACAGAAATGGTTGAGAAACGCAATTGTAAGCTAAAATGCTTTATATTATAGTAATATTCAATCATTTGCCTTCATTTTGCAACAAATTGGACGTCTCTAGCACAATATTTCGATTATGGTGAATTTATGAAAAAACTTTTTCCTCACGTTCGTGCGATAACTCTTCCGATAAATTTTTTGTGCGATTGTCCTAATGTTTGCACCCTTTTAAATTTGCTGTTACATAAAGTTTTATATATGGAAATGTGCGCAATTTCATGCACAATACAACTAAAAACAAAACCCATGGTTGTAGCTTTTGATCAGTTTCGAAATATTTTCATATAAATAACGTTAAGTGCAAAAATTTCAACTTTCGGTCAATTTTGACTCTACCGAAATGGTCAAAAAACGCAATTGTAAGCTAAAACTCTTATATTCTAGTAATATTCAATCATTTAACTTCATTTTGCAACGACTTGGAAGTCTCTAGCACAATATTTCGATTTATGGGTGAATTTATGAAAAAACAAAAAAAAAAAAAAACATTTTCCTTACGTTCGCACGGTAACTCTTCCGAAAAAATCAGAATTTTTTTGTGCGATTGTCGAAATGTTTGCACCATTTAAAATTAGCTGTTACATAAAGTTTTATATATGAAAATGTGCGCAATTTCATGTAGAATACAACTAAAAATGATTGAAGGTTGTAGCTTTTCTCTTTTTTTGAAATATTTGCATATAAATCACGATAAATAGAAAAAAAACCACGTTCGGTCAAATTTGACTCTACCGAAATAGTTGAAAACGCAATTAGTAAGCTAAAACTCTTACGGCCTAGTAATATTCCGTCATTTTCTTCATTTTGAAACAAATTTGAAGTCTCTAAAACAATATTGTGATTATGGTGACAATTTTTGAAAAATATATTTACCTTCACTCCGCGCGCCGATTCGCGGCCGCAAGTCTCCGAAATACGTACTTCGCATTATCCTAATATTTGCTCCTTTTCATATTAACCTTTTTATAAAGTTTCATATATCAAAATATGCGCAAATTCATGAAGAATACAATAAAAAATAATTGAAGGTTGTAGCTTTCTCCATCTGTGAAATATGTCCATATAAAAAAATATATATATAAAAATTTCGACATTCGGTCAAATTTAACTCGTCCGAAATGGTCGAAATCTGCAATTCTAATCTAAAACTCTTACAGTATCGTAATATTCAATCATTTGTCTTAATTTTGAAACAAATTGGAAGTCTCTAAAACAATATTTAGAATTACGGTGAATTTTTGAAAATAACATTTTTTTACGTCCGTGCGTTACGAATTCGTACATCATTTTGTGATAGTATTTTTCCGGTGTTGCTTTTTTTGTTTTACTATGTATTATATATCAAAAGGATTGCAATTTAGTGTACAATACAACGAAAAAAAATTAACTCGTTAGCTTTGACCGTTTTTTGCACAGTGTGATTTGAATACAATTATCTATGAATTTTTTTTTTCGCTACCATATATCGCATTATTTATATATGATAATGATATTATTTTTCATTTTTCATGATTGCATACTAAACTTCAGGCAATGAAAAAAAAAATGAGCCAAAAATGAACTCTTAATCTTCAAAACTAAGCGCGCTGTGATTTGTTGAAAAAATTATTTTTTCCGCTTCCGCGCTCACTCCAAACCGGCGCCGGCATACAGGAGAGGTTTTGATTTTTAGGGCTTCGGCGTAAGAGGGTTAAGGTTAAGATTATTGTTAAATTATTGTTTTCAAGAAGAAATAATTATATATAGCAAATTATTGAGTAATTTTTGCCATCAGCAGTCAAATAATCACAATTATGGTAACATTCAAATTAGTACGTACATTTTTGTGCTTGTTGAAAATATGTGTTAGTGAACATGAGGTCTTATTCGTCCCACTATTTTAATATTAATGATGTTAATGATCCCACATTCATTTAACTGTACTATCATGAACAAAATAAATACCGTGTAATGAAAAAACATGAAAAAAGGAGAATAAAAAAAAAATCTTTGCTGCAGTAGTAGCGTTCGATTATGCTCCTGACCCCACAGTTCCGAAATCTGAAAAATTCCAAAAACTGGAACACGTCTGGCCCCAAGGATTTCGGATAATGGATTGTGTACCTGTATTAATAAAATGAATACAGATGTTAGTAATTTAACACCAAGGATACATTTGACTAGTGGGATGTTAAATGATTTTGGCCGTAAGTGAATTTATACATATTAATATACAGAACAAAATTGGTAAGACCTGTTGTATAGTACCCTAAATATTCCCTGTAGTAAATCAGGATCGGTGGGAAAAAGTTCCAGAAGTGTAGTACTGAGATAGCTCTACTGGTTTTCTTGATAGAAGAAAATTATATTAGGTGGTTTAAAAAAAATGCAAACTTTAGTCACTGTAGGAATTAAAGCAAGGGGATGGTAGCTAGACTATAATCTGGCTCAGATGCCTTTTTTTTCTGATTAAATAGAAAACTAGCTCTATGGTATCATTATTGTCATGCATGCACTTATGAATTTGATGTAGTAAGAATTTTAAGTTTTTCATTGTTTTTATGGAGTGGAGTACACATAAGATTGCTAAAGGGCAGGGTTTTAAAGGTGTAACAGGAGGAAAACCTCGCAGTTGCACTATGAAACAAATATTACGAGAGAGTGGAAAATAAGATGGAGGTACTATAGTAAAAGGAATGAAAAGGACATTCATTTCTGTTTTTATGCTATGTTCCTGTAGTAGAGAGATTTCTTGCAATGATGGTTATGTTTTATCAGGTTATGGATCAGCTGATATCTCAACTGGCAAGACATGATTGGATTAAGATAGCCCTAGATGTTGAGAGTGACATGATCAGTGACATTCTCCAGGTTTTGAAGACCATCAATTCAGTATTGTCTGATGAAGACAACAGTTACAGAGAAAGAATGGTGAGTGTAACTATTGTTGATCAATAGTTGTTTTATAAGATATTGTGATTCTGTTTGTTTGTTTGTTTGTTATGGTGTTTTTACGTTGCATGGAACCAGTGGTTATACAGCAACGCGACCAATGGCTTTACGTGACTTCCGAACCACGTCGAGAGTGAACTTCTATCACCAGAAATACACCTCTCTCACTCCTCAATGGAATGGCCGAGAATCGAACCCGCGACCACCGAGGTGGGACGCTAATACCATACCAACCACGCCGCTTTCTCATACTAATCTTTCACTCAGAAGAAAATTGATGCTTTATACTTTCAGATTTCATGTTTATTCCTAGTATTGAATTAGTAATGAAACTATTTGGATTCATTAACTCGGAAGAAATACCTCTCCCCCAAGTTTTCCACACATAACAGTTTTATTAGCATTTAATTTTTTGTTTAGCCATAAGAATTTGCTAAGCTTTAGCAAGTTTTTTTTTTATAGGCATCAGCTGGCCTTTAGGATAGGTTAACCCTTAAACGCCGACTGGACGTATTTTACGTCGACATTTTTTGTCTCTCGGGTGCCGACTGGACGTATTTTACGTCAACATACAAAAGTTTTTTTAAAAATTCGCGGAAAAATACTTTTAGGCCTACCAGCCAAAAACTCTTGAATCACGCGCCTTGGGGGATGCTAGGAGTTCACGGATCAAGGTGTTGTTTTGTTTACAATCATTACGCAGGCGCGCAAGCGCGAATTTCTTTCTTGCCGCACTAAAAAGTATCTGTGACACCTCGGAAATTATTTCGTCACTTTGACATAATTTTTTTACCATTTTAAATTAGTCGTTACATGGAGTTTTATATATGAAAATGTGTGCAGTTTTATGTAGAATACAACAAAAAAATACTCATGATTGTAGCTTTTATCAGTTTTGAGATATTTTCATATAAATAACGATAAGTGCCAAAATTTCAACCTTCGGTCAACTTTGACTCTACCGAAATGGTCGAAAAACGCAATTGTAAGCTAAAACTCTTATATTTTAGTAATATTCAATCATTTAACTTAATTTTGCAACTAATTGGAAGTCTCTAGCATAATATTTTGATTTATGGTGAATTTATGAAAAAACTTTTTCCTTACGTCCGCGCGGTAACTCTTCCGAAAAAAATCATACGTGCGATTGTGGTAATGTTTGCACCATTTTAAATTAGCCGTTACATAAAGTTTTATATATGAAAATGTGCGCAATTTCATGTATAATACAACTAAAAATAGTTGAAGGTTGTAGCTTTTCTCATTTTTGAAATATTTGCATATAAATCACGATAAATAGAAAAAAAAACCACGTTCGGTCAAATTTGACTCTACCGAAATGGTCGAAAAACGTAATTGTAAGATAAAACTCTTACAGTCTAGTAATATTCAGTCATTTATCTTCATCGTGAAACAAATTTGAAGTCTCTAGCACAATATTTAAATTTATGGTGAATTTAAAAAAAAAACTTTCCTTCCCTCGGCGCGCGGATTCTCCGCCACAAATCTCCGAAATGCGTAAGTCCCATTCTCGGAATATTTGCTCCGTTTCATATTAGGCATTTCATAGTTTTATATATGAAAATGTGCGCAATTTCATGTAGAATAAAACGAAAAATATTTGAAAGTTGTAGCTTTTCTTATTTCCGAAATAATTGCATATAAAAAAAAATATATAAAAAAAATTCGACATTCGGTCAACTTTAACTCGTCAGATATGGTCGAAAACTGCATTTGTAAGCTAATATTCTTACAGTATAGTAATATCCAATCATTTGTCTTCATTTTGAAAGAAATTGGAAGTCTCTAGGACAATATTTAGATTTATGGTGAATTTTTGAAAAAAATATCTATTTACGTCCGCGCATTACGAATTCATGCATTATTTTGTGATAATATTTTCTCTGTGGTGCTTTTATCGTTTTACAATGTGTTATATACCAAAATGATCGCAATTTAGTGTACATTACAACGAAAAAAAAAATTAACTTGTTACCTTTAACCGTTTTGCGCACAGCGCGATTTGAATACAATTATATATGAAATTTCGTTTTTGCGCTATCATATATTGCATTATTTTATATATTGATAATGATTGAATTTTTTTCATTCTTTTTGATGGTTGCATACTAAAACCGTTCAGGCAATGACAAAAAAAAGGAGCCATCTATCTATCTATCTATCTCTCTCTCTCTCTCTCTCTCTCTCTCTCTCTCTCTCTCTCTCTCTCTCTCTCTCTCTCTCTCTCTCTATCTTCAAAACTAAGCGCGCTGTGATTTTTTGAAAAAAATATTTTTTCCGCTTCCGCGCTCACTCTGAAACGTCTCCGGCACACGGGAGACATTTTTTTTTTACCGTTCGTTTCGGCGTTTAAGGGTTAATGGACAGGCATTAAAGAATTATAAAAATTATTTAATCTTCAAAACTAAGCGCGCTGTGATTTTTTGAAAAAAATATTTTTTCCGCTTCCGCGCTCACTCTGAAACGTCTCCGGCACACGGGAGACATTTTTTTTTTTTACCGCTTCGGCGTTTAAGGGTTAATGGACAGGCATTAAAGAATTATAAAAATTATTTAAGAAGACCAGGGAGCCTCATTTTTCTAGACTTGCATGGTAAATGCCTAAAGGATTTGTTTGTAAATGAGAAATGAATGTTGGAGAAAGGTTATCTTGAAGAATAAAGGTAAAAAAGCAGTGCAGCTGGGTGCAGAAGGGATGCTGTAAGGAACTTTCAATTTTATTTGCAGTATGTAGCTTAATACTTCTTTGTAGCAGTAAAACACACTTCCAGTATGTTGTACAATATATATATATATATATATATATATATATTATATATAATATATATATATATATATATATATAATATATATATACTATCTATTTATCTATCTATCTATCTATCTTCTCTCTCTCTCTCTCTCTCTCTCTCTCTCTCTCTCTCTCTCTCTCTCTCTCTCTCTATCTATATATATATATATATATATATATATATATATATATATATATACAGGCGGCCCTCGGTTAGCGGCAGGGGTTCCGTTCCTGGCCACCGACGCCAAGCGATTTTCGACGCTGAGCGATTTTAAAGCCTACGGCCGCCGCACACCTTCTTTCGAAACTCTAGACCAGTCAAAGGCGCCGTAATCCCACAACGGCGCAATAAGTAAAAGTATATTTATGCAGTATAGTACTTTAGAATTTACTGTACAGTACATGTGGGTATCTAGAGTATGTAAAGATATAATAAAGTTTATACAGTGTACAGGTAGCTGTAGTGTTCAGGTTACGATCATTAGTCTTGATAGTTCGATTTTATGAGAGATCAAATTACAATGGCCTAACTTTATCCATCTTCTAGTTACATAAGTTCAATAACAGCAAAAGAGAATGATGAAAGTATGGTTTTAACGTTATACTCGTTGCTTAAACGTGTACAACCATGAACAACCAAACGAGAAAACGACTTTTTTTTTCTAAGTACAACCGAACTGGATAACATCTGTTTGGCTTGTATTTCGATCATCGTACTACAGTGCAACATTACCGTATTTCTTATAAATGGCGTTATGTATAGAATAGAACTGAGATATCTTAATGTAATAACTTTATTCGCTATAGATCAGAGATCAATATAGATTAAAGATCAATCAGGAAATATACCGTTAAATTTAAACCTAATTTTGACTGAAGCTGAGAAAACTGTTCAAGCTGCTAATGACTATTATCGTACATCGGCAACAAGGATAAAACTGCAGTAAACGTCTGCCATCACACACAACCATAGATAAAATTCGGATAAAATAATTTTAATCGAAACTACTGTGCTTGAAAGAACACATTTTACTGTTGGTTTCACGCCGATATAAGATAAATAACGTAAAGTTCGTATTACGATGATATAAAGGATTACGTATTGCGAACGGAATCACATAATTTTTTACGCAATAAAACATGCCGCCAACGTAATCTGTTAACGAAAAAAAATAGTAGTTCACATTCACAACGAGACATATTCAATAAATATTTCCACCTAAAAACACGCTGTATAAGGAGAAATAACTTTGTCTCATATAAGTCAAGTATCTAGATATTCGTTTATGCTAACTAGAAGCAAGAGCATTCGCTCAGAATTGCGTTATGATGAAACAGACTCATATTCATCAGCTGATTTCAAACCACAACATTGGCCGCTCCGCGGAATACGGGCTTAAGTTTGCCGTAGTATTTTAAAATACAATAATATGAGAATACATACAATATTTCTTGGATACAGTAAAATAATGTATAACTTTTTAAAAGGATTTATGGAAAAAGATGCATAATTTAATAATAAAATAACACAATGCAATTTTTCGGAAACTGGCGGACAAGAACGAACATGAAAAACCATCCCCTGACAACGTGGAGCGTAGTTACAAAGGCTGCCTTAATTTGTATCTTATTTCTGTACAAAAATGAAAATACCTTTACGCAATATATTTTCATGCACATTTTAAACATAAAAGCATAAACATTTGAAAAATCGATACATCGATCGCTAAATTTGCTCTTTTTTTTAACTCTATATTTTTTGGAAGAGCGGCACGACGGCGGCAAAAAAAGTGCAAATTAGCGATCGATGTGTCGATTTTATAAATGTTTATGCTTTTATGTTTAAAATGTGTATGAAAATGTATTACGAATAGGGTATTTTTATTTCTGTGCAGAAATATGATAAAAAGGCAGCTTTTGAAACTCCCCTTCAAGTTATCGACTACGATGTGTTTTTCAAGTTCGTTCTTGTATGCCGCGGCGGCATACAAGAACGAACTTGAAAAACACATCGTAGTCGATAACTTGAAGGGGAGTTTCAAAAGCTGCCTTTTTATCATATTTCTGCACAGAAATAAAAATACCCTATTCGTAATACATTTTCATACACATTTTAAATCATAAAAGCAATAAACATTTATAAAATTGACACATCGATCGCTAATTTGCACTTTTTTTAAATCGATATTTTCGGAAGAGCGGCAGGCGGCGGCTTACAAGAAAGAACACGAAAAAAACATCGTATTGGTATCGTGAAGGGCAGTTTCAAAAGCTGCCTTTGTATCATATTTCTGTACAGAAATAAAAATGCCTTTCACGTAATACATTTTCACACACATTTTAAACAAAAGCATGAACAATTATGAATCGACACATCCATAGCTAAATTTGCACCTTATGTAACTCGATATTTTCGGCATAGAACAGCGTCAGAGGCATATATTTTACCCTAATACCTACGTAATAACTCTCCATAAAATTTGTTAATATAATTTGCATAACCTTTATGGTCTGAACAGCATTTCTACATATGTATGAACTCGTTAGACAACGGCGCTAGCGCGCTGTTAACTGAAATTTGTGCCGTAAAGATACCTTTAAAATGCCTTATTTTTTTAATGAATATTTTTGACGACCGCCGTAAAACCGATTCGCCGTTGAGTGATTGCGCCGTTAACCGCGGGCCGCCTGTATATATATATATATATATATATATATATATATATATATATATATATATATATATATATATATAGATATATATATTATATTATATTTATATATATATATATACTTAAAAATCCAAACATTGAGCCAATTAGTTACAACCTATTTATTTATTTGGTAAACAACAGTGATTACTGTATTTGTCAGTGTATAAGATGACCTCTTAATCTTTAAAAATCTCTGCCAAAAAGGTGGGGTTGTCATTTTATATGCCAAGTATAAAAAGCAAACCTTAAATCCTGCAGAGATTTTTAATGATAGGCTAACCAATGAAGTGTCAGTAGTTAACTACTGTCACAGCTATCCACACTGTAAAGAAAACAACTTTAATACAGTAGTAGGTAAAGTACTAAAGTGAATCGCTAGACAACACCATTATTATAAGGCAATGATATTAGACAATTTTGTTATTGGTACTTATTATTGTTACGTATGGGCCTGGCCTTGAAAGAGGCTCCGATACGTAAACAGAAATAGTTGAGGGAAAAATAGAATGAATTACTTGAACTTACCGCAAAAAGGATTTACAGTGATAATTTGCTCTAGAGGAGAAGGTTGCCAGAAACTCAGCTAATTACTTTACATCTAATTATTTACAAGAGGCCCTTACTGGCCTGGAGAAAAGTAAATGCAGCGTGTCCACACGTTGGGACCCATATGTCTCACAAATGGATAGCTGGCTAAAATGTGATTCACGTAATAAAAGCTGGGTTTCGATATCTTGCGGTAATGCAACACTTGCGGGCGGACAGACTTGACACGTGACTCAGGGGATCTGGGAAAAGATCCCAGATTAGACAAGATAAAAGAAAAAGGACTTCTTGCACAAGTTACGATTATTCAGTTCTCTAACACTGGGGCAAAGGAACTCTAATGTTTCACTGAGGTATGCACTGAAGACTTCATTGGTCTGGGACGATCACACAAGGGAAACATGCAGCCATGAGGCAGTGAGAAACAAAGGGATATTCAATGGAGTAGAAGTTTGATTTATGAAAATTAGGAGGGAAGGAACTGGCAATATGCTGCTTCACAAGACGTACCTGGATGCCATGATCAGTGTGGACCTTTGTAGAAAATGTGGCGTCCGGCTTTGTCTCAGGTCTGGGTCTCTTGGCGCGCCAGTACGCCGTTAGGCCTAAGGGGGAAGGCTGGTTGGAGACATCCGTCCGAGGTCACGACTAGAGCTGACTGAGGAAGATCGCAGGTGTCTTTCATGGGTGTTGGGGGTCAGCTTAACCCCCCACAAGCAGGACAATCCTGGAAACAGAACATACAGCCAGCAGAGGGTTCACAGGAAAAAGAGCTTAACATATAGGCCTAAGAAGTACCAGTCTGCCTACATCCTTCCCTTTGAGATACGTCCCTAAAGCTGACAAGAGTCTATTTTCCCCCTTCTCGCAGGAACTCCCTATCTCTGGCTGGCGTGTTTTGGTTTCCCGCCTAAAAATCAGCTGATATTTGGAGGAATATGGCTGCCGTTTTACAAATCAAAATAATTACTTAAATGCTGGGTAGACGAAAAGATCAATAAACGAAGCATTATACAATGCTCTTTTAAATTGATAGATAGTTTGAAGTTACTGAAAGGGTAAATTGGGTTGCTAGTCTAACTTTCTTGTTTACGAAACATAGCCGTGCTCATAGTTGGCAGCCATGCTTGAGTTATGAGCCTCGTTGTTTACTAAAGGACAATGCGTCTTTGGTAGTATTTTATAATCAAACTATGGGTGATATGATATCAATAGTTCCTCATTTATCCTTAATATTGGGGTTCTTTCCAATTTTAAAGGAATACATTCATGTGGATCTACTTTCAACGGGTATTACTCCGCCGATAGTGACAACACAGTCGTTGAGAATGCATCGTGATGTTTATATTTTTCCTAAAGGAATAAAAAAGTATTTTTTTAATGGTGAGCTGTGCCAAACATTTTAAAAACTTGAAGATACTGATTTTATTAATTTTGGGGGCAGTAATTCCAATAATTTTTTTTTACATGTACCAACTAACTTACATCAGCTGATAGTGTTACGTATTTGATAAGGTGGGAGTTATCATATACGGTGAACATACCTCTAAACCTGCATTTTTACATGAAAAAGGAGGGTTGTCTTATATGCCAAATTGCCTTGTACGCCGGCATATATGGTAGTATATAGTATTTATCTTGTGACTCAAATTCATGTACAGTGGACCCCCGTATTCGCGTTCTCCGGATTCGCGGACTCACACATTCGCGGATTTCTCTTGGGAACGTTTCCCTGCATTATTCGTGGAAAATTCGCGCATTCACTGTATTTTTCTATGAGAAATATCCACAAATTCCTGGTTTTTGTGATCAATTTCATCATAAAATGCACTTTTTGTGATAAAACTATTAAAAAAACCAAGTATGAAAATTTTTAGTCGTTTTTCTTAAGTTTTAACTAACGAAATAGGCTGTTTTTAGCACTTTTATAGGGGTTCCAAACATACGCGGATTCTAACTATTCACGGGGGGGTCTGGTACGCATCCCCCGCGAATACGGGGGGAACACTGTAATAGGAAATGCAGCTTTTTTTAGATTGGTTTCTCTTTAATATATAGATGTGAGACTTAACTGTATGGGTAGTTATGAGCAAAAGAACAAGTAATTGTATAATAGAGAAATTCAGTTAACCCAGACTTCTACCACAGAGCAACCAAAAAGACAACTTTTGATTACTTTATGCCATATTAATACATTCTTGTTTATAATTACTTATTAATTTTACCCAATTTTAGTCTTTATAACTCCAAAGAACCCTACTTATGTTAACCCTCTTACGCCGGAGCGGTAAATAAAAAATTGTCTCCCATGTGCCGGAGGGGTTTCGGAGTGAGCGCGGAAGCAGAAAAATATTTTTTTCAAAAAATCACAGTGCACTTAGTTTTCAAGATTAAGAGTTCATTTTTGGCTCCTTTTTTTGTCATTGCCTGAAGTTTAGTATGCAACCATCAGAAATGAAAAAAATTATCATTATCATATATAAATAATGCGATATATGATAGCGGAAAAACGAAATTTCATATACGTATAATTGTATTCAAATCGCGCTGTGCGCAAAAAGTTAACAAGTTACTTTTTTTTCGTTGTAATGTACACTAAATTGCGATCATTTTGGTATATAACACATTGAAAAACGATAAAAGCAACACAGAGAAAATATTATCACAAAATAATGCATGAACTCGTAACGCGCGGATGTAAACAAATATTTTTTTCAAAAATTCACCATAAATCTAAATATTGTCCTAGAGACTTCCAATTTCTTGCAAAATGAAGACAAATGATTGAATATTACTATACTGTAAGAGTATTAGCTTACAATTGCAGTTTTCGACCATATCTGACGAGTTAAATTTGACCGAATGTCAAATTTTTTTATATATATTTTTTTTATATGCAATTATTTCGGAAATAAGAAAAGCTACAACCTTCAAATATTTTTTGTTTTATTTTACATGAAAATGCGCACATTTTCATATATAAAACTTTATGTAACGGCTAATTTAAAATGGTGCAAACATTACCACAATCGCACGTATGATTTTTTCGAAGAGTTACCGCGCGGACGTAAAGAAAATGTTATTTTTTTTCATAAATTCACCATAAATCAAAATATTGTGCTAGAGACTTCCAATTTGTTGCAAAATGAAGGTAAATGCTTGAATATTACTAGAATATAAGCGTTTTAGCTTACAATTGCGTTTTTTGACCATTTCGGTAGTCAAAGTTGACCGAAGGTTGAAATTTTGGCAATTATCGTTATTTATATAAAAATATCTCAAAACTAATAAAAGCTACAATCATGAGTATTTTATTGTTGTATTCTACATAAAAATGCGCACATTATCATATATAATTCTTCATGTAACGGCTAATTTACAATGGTACAAAAATTATGTCAAAGTGACGAAATAATTTCCGAGATGTGTCACAGATACTTTTTAGTGCGGCAAGAAAGTAATTCGCGCTTGCGCGCCTGCGTAACGATTGTAAACAAAACAACTCCTTGATCCGTGAACTCCCAGCATCCCCCAAGGCGCGTGATTCAAAAGTTTTAGGCTGGTAGGCCTATAAGTATTTTTCCGCGAATTTAAAAAAAAACTTTTGTAAGTCGACGTAAAATACGTCCAGTCGGCACACGGGAGACAAAAAATGTCGACGTAAAATACGTCCAGTCGGCGTAAGAGGGTTAAGGTTTCCAGGTAAGGAACTGGTTGATACAGAGGTGTTATATAGCACTGTATGAAAAACATTGCATCGATATATTTTTTGCTTACTAAGCAAAGTATTGTGATATACTTTTGTGAACAAGTCCAAGAGATGTACCATAAATTAACACATTTATAGAGAATGATAGTAATTCTGCTTTCTGAATGTCATTGACAATTGTTCCGATATGTAATACAAACCTTTCGGTCCTTTAACAATAGGAATATACTTCGGCGTAGCTGGAATTATGGCCGTTGAATCTTGAACAAGGTGGTTAGGCAGTAACTACTGTGGGGCAGGCTAGCCTGCCCGGATGTAAACACTCCACTTTACTTTCGGCCGTCTTCCGAGGAAGACGTGTGTTTGTGAGCTCCGGCTGACTGGTCGTTAATCTTTTTACCCGGTGGGATCCTTTTGGTTTATTTTTTTTGATATTAATACAAAACAAAGGTTTGTCCTTGGTTTTTCAATTAATATACAAACCCACATTTTGTGATAGCCTTTGTAACCACCCCTCTACTTGTGTCAAGAGCTGGCGGCTAAGGTATGCCAACATAACACTGGCTCAGACCTGCATGAGAACGAGATATGTATTTATCGTGAGGATGAGACATGTATTTAACGCAAGTGATATTGATCCTGTAACGGGACATGTATTCATCCGGAAATTACGCTTACTCTTGGGAATTACCAAAGGAACTTCAAGGTTTGTCCGTGTTTTGTTGTTATGGTAATTTCTCTTCTCCTTCTTCCTTTCACTTACTATCGGAAGAAGGTAGAAGGATGGGCATGCGGTGCTGATGTTGGGGGATCTCCTCTCACATCGGAAGACGGCGCCCTTGGATGTATGAGGAGTATCCTCATTTCTTTTTTTTTTTTTTTCCTTATTTTACAGACTAGTGGTGAATTGTGTTTTCAGCAGTATTGGTTGGATGCTCTTCGTATTGGTGATCCTAACATTGGAATTGTACCTATGACTCGTAGCATGTTGCGTACCGATCCTCGAGTGTTTGTACTGATCCCCTGCTGATAATCATTTTCATTACCACTACTACCCAGGAGTTATGTCACTGGACGATGCTGTCGCGCCGCCCTGTGAGGTTTATCTACTCCTGATGGTAGAAGTCTGGCAGAAGGAGAAACTGAAGAGAAAGAGAGCTCGTCAAGTGTTGTCATCCTCCTCTTCGAGATCATCATTTCTTCATGCCTCCCCCCTTTCAACTTTTAAGGCTTTGCCATAAGAGAAGGTGGTCTCCCCCCCTAAGAAGTCTCGTCACGGGACTTCTAAGGGTCTGTCTCACTCCGATGAGACAGGTGGGTCTTCTGCGGGTCCTCCCTTTCCTTCGGGAACGGGGCCCGTCTCTCCTTCCTCGGGGAGGAAGCAGACGGGGACCATGGAGGTACTGGCCAGCTCTGGTATCTCCTCTCCCGGTTCCGAAGGTTCCACCTCCGGACTGGGAACCGTCTCGGCCGCCCGCTTGCGAGTGTTATCTAGTGTAAGCCAGGGTCCAGACTGCGGAGTTCGCTCACCGTGTCAGGACCCAGGCACGGAGTGGAAGATGGTAGGAGTCGCTCTGGTGACTCTCACCAGACCAGCGATCGCTCTCGCAGCGATTGTCCGGTGCCCAGGGTTGACGTGACGTTCCCGCGGGTCCATGCACGCAGAGACCGGTGGAGGTGGGCCATCCAGCCCTCTTTTAATTATAATCCTTTTCTTTCAGAGACAGCCCCACCCAGCCGACGGTTGCGCGAACAGTCTCGGGGGTGGCAGACGCTTCACCTGCCAGGTAGGAGTTTCGTAGCCCTCCTCGAGGAAGCTTTCTCTCCACTGCTACTCCCGCAGGTCCCTCCAGACAGGTGCAGTTGGGCCGTGTTGCTTCGGCAACTGCCCCAACTCCACCCTGGATGGAGTACCTGTCGGTTTTCCAGAGGAACTGGCGAAGAGGAAGTCCAGGAAGAAGAGGAAGGTGTCACCGTCGTCTTCTGCCGCCTCTTCCTCTTCGACTTCTGAGGCCCTCCAGCTGAAGAAGAAGAAGGTAGCCTCCTCCCCCCTAAGAAGTCTTGCTCAGAGACCTCTATGGGTCTGCCCCACTCCGGTGGGGCAGTTGGGGCTTCTGCTGGTCCTCCTGTTCCTTCGGGAACGGGGCCCGTCTCTCCTTCCACAAGGAAGAAGATGACGGGGACCGGAGGAGTACCGGCTAACACCGATACCTCTTCTCCTGGCACCAGAGGTTCTGCCTCGACGCCAGGTACCATCTCGGACTCTCGTTCGCGAGAGGTACCGAGTGTACGGTCACCTGCGGGTGACCGTGCAGCCAAGTCCCAGGCAACCGAGTTCGCTCGGCGCCAGGATCCAGGCACGGAGCGGAAGACTTGTGGGAGTCGCCCAGGTGACTCCCAGGCCAGTGATTGCTCTCGTGGTGAACCGCCGGTACCCAGGGTTGACGCGACAGTCCCAGACTGGGCGGGCTGAGGCGAGGAACCGGTCCCTTCTGTCGCCTGGACCAGCCTCGGCTGGTCAAAGCGGCGTGATGCGCTGTGAGGACAGGCCTCGCACCCACATTGACAGCAGACTCTGCCGGTCCCCTGACCGCCGCTCCCACCGCGACAGCGGACTCTGCCAGTCTCCTGACCGCCGCTCCCACCGGGACCGGGGCGGATAGAGGGGAACCAGCAGCAGCTCTTCTGATGCTCGGGACCATCGCTGCTGTACTCGGTCCAGCTGCTCTCCCCGGGAGAGTTGCTAGAGTAGGCCTGCAGATCGATCGCCACCGCCTTGTCTCTCCATTCCTCGTCCTTCGGGTTGAGGATAGGACTCGATCTCACACTGGCTGGTCGGACGATTGATGCGGTAAGCCTATACATCCTTTTATGTTTCTTATCAGAATCATAGACGCAATCCCGCTCCTTCCTCTAGCAAGGGGAGGAAGGAGACTGACAATAATGCAAACCCTTCCCAGAACTTTGCATTAATGTCTCCGACGCCAATATTCTTCACAGCCCCTTTTTGGATGAGTCACGATCCCTCACTCATTTCGAAAAGGCCCAGACGTCTGACTCTTGATCACGCAGCTCCTATATACTCCGATCAAGTTGTCAGAGGCAGCAGGGCACTCCTTGCTCTTCACCAGGGAGGAGTAGCCTAGGTGCGCAGAACTCCAGTCAGTTCTAAAGGCTCACTCAGATTTCTCCCACCAATCACTGAGTCTTCCTATTGTAAAAGGACCGAAAGGTTTGTATTACGTATCGGAACAAATAACAATTTGTCGAAAATTGTATTTTTCCTAACTATACAAACCTGAGGTTCTTTAACAAATATGCCCACCTCATGCCACCCCTCAATCTGAACCTGGGCCGAAAGGCAAAGTGGAGTGTTTACATCCGGGCAGGCTAGCCTGCCCCACTGCCTAACCACCTTGTTCAAGATTCAACGGCCATAATTCCAGCTACGCCGAAGTATATTCCTATTGTTAAAGGACCGAAAGGTTTGTATAGTTAGGAAAAATACAATTTTTGACAAATTGTTATTTTATCATTCTTTGTTTAGAAATAATGGTGTTTACACTTTGATACAATAATTGCAGAGTCGAATGGACAGAATGATTCAAGAGCACAGTAAAGAGAAAGCAACTGGCCAGCTTCCCCCACCTCTAGTCACTCTAGCACAGATTTTGCCACCATTATCAAACTCTCAAGTGGGAAGTGAATCCCATCATCATGATCCCCCTAATGGAGATAATTTGTTAAAGCAAGTCAAGTCACTGAATAAAGCTTTAACAGTTGCCAGGGAACAGATTTATGCTGCTAGAAACCCTCAGTTCTCACGACTTAGTAGGATGTAAGTACTTTATATATTTTTGCTTGGTAGGAGGTAAGTACTTTATATATTTTAAATAAGGTAGGATTGAAAATTCTTTGAAGCATAACAAAGCTAGATACACTTCCTAATAGTTTATATACATTTAAACAGTGGTGTAATTATAATGATCAGATATTTCAGAATATAGAAGAGTGTAGAGAACTTGTGTGACATGTAACTCCATATATTGTGAAGTTTCACAAGTATTTTTGCTAAATGATTTTATTTTGCAGCATCTGAGATACTCCAACCTCAAAGATGCACCCCAATTTTGTATATTTTTTTACTTCATTTATTTTAGAAATACTGTACTTAGTTTTAAATTTTTCAAGTTCATTTTTTTTTAATATTTGATAAGTTTTCTCGAGGTGGCATACCAGCAAACTGGAAAACTTGAGGAGTTTACCACATTTCATCAGAATTTTCTTGCCAAACATTGTCTCATGGTGTGCAGATGGATGGGGCTACACCTGATGCAGTATTTTGAGAATTTTATAGTATTGGATGTAGGCTTATGTAGCAATATTTTTGTCACAGACAAAGGATATAGGAGTTCAGTTGGTTTCATCGAACCCCATCATTCTAGATTGTTCCTAGACACACAGCATTTTGTCTTAAGGATAGTAGTAGTATAAACTGTTGCTCAACTGTCACCTGGAACCTCCTTTTGTTGGTGCTTAAGAGTCACTTTTGTAGTTAATTGAAACCTTTTCCGAGTTCCCCAGGTCTCTTTCATAGCTGTGCCGATTGTCTTTGATTTATTACTTTGCATTTTCATTATTTATCTATTTTAAAGAGAATGATTCACAAGATACATAAAGTCAAGTGTGTGATAGCAAACTTACTTGCTTCGTCTGCCACTGAACCTTTGTGCTTGGTCTCAAAGTTTACATAAGTCTTATTCTTCTGGATTGCTATTAAAGAGTGACAGCCTTCCAATTGTGTATGCCAACCAGCCAAGTTCCTTTTTCCTTCGTTGACCATCCCAGCATGGCCATTAACCAATCCAGCCCTCCCAGCTTCTAGTTTTATAAGTTACATTTGGCAGTTTTCCATCAAGATGAAAGATAAAGTACTTTTTTTTTTATTATATGTGACTGAAACAGCTGTACTTGTTGTTTCAGTTCTGCCCATTACTTATTCAGATGTTTTCCCACAAATGGAGAAGCTTCCATTATTGCATGCATGAAGGATTGTCTGACTGTGCCAATTGCATCACTGTACATCTGATGTCTAGGCCAGTCCATTACAATGCTTCTGATTGGCTATTGATAAGCCAATCACAGGGCTGGAAAACTCTGTCTCTCTTGAGAGTTCACATAGGCAGGATGTATATTCCACCTCTCCAGAGGGATACTTTTGAAAAACTTATCCCTCAGGAGAAGTGAACATACGTTCTGCCCATGTGAACTCTCGAGAGAGAGACAGAGTTTCCAGCCCTGTGATTGGCTTATCAACAGCCAATCAGGAGCATGGTAAAGGACTGGCCTAGACACCAGATGCACAGTTAATGCCGATCTACTATAGCTAAGGGTGTGTAAATCTACTATAGTTAATTAATATGACTGTTAATGCTTCTGTGCAACAGCAGGCAATGCTTTCTATTCAGGTGTAACTTAAGGATATCCTGTCACCTGCTCCTCACATGGTGCTCTCTCCTACCCTCCACCCAGGTTTTTTAAAAAGGGACACAAATGAGGGATGACATCATGAGACTACAGGTTTTTCTAATAGTTGTCTGTACATAGTAGTTGATATTGCTTTTATCCTTTGGATAAAATTTTAGTGTTTGTTTCAAGACCCTGATGCAGGCTATGAGTGGAAAACTAAATTTTTAAATTTTTAATCTTATTAACAGTGTAGCATGACCTTTGGAGTCATAAGACATACTATATCAAACAATGTTGAAATACCCTTAAGTAGCTGTGTTTAGAACTTTAGTAAGCCTATACCTTCTATTAAATGAATACTTTAACTTTATTTTAAAGAGATAATTGAAAACTTCAGTCATAAAACATCAGTTCCTTATTTAGTGTCATAACAGGAGCAGAGATCTTTAAGTTTTCACCATGAGAGCAGACTCACATATATTATGAAATAGTATACTTGGAAATTTCAGAAATATACATGATTTTGGCATAAGTCAAATAATAGTTTTACAATATTTACAAATTATGTTGATAACTAATTGTACTAAAATTATTTGTTTTCATAGGGTTATGAACTGTGAACTTCTTGAGATAGGTCTATTTGGAAAAGCTGGAAGCCTCAAAACACTGCCTTTTACTTGGCTTGACCCAAAACTTGTTGAGAAATACACAAACCTTGAACAAGAGGACTGGAAGTTGAAGCAGAAAGTTTTACATCTGCTTAGTCAATATGAAGAAAAGAAAAAGGTTAGTGTCTTAGTGAAACACGACTTGTAGCTGGCATGTTAATATGATGATGGTAAAAGTAATTTAATGTTCAATCCTTTTGGCATTAGCTGTGTTACTTTAATCAATTTACCCAAGAATTTAGGATTTTCATGCTATTTTTTTTAATGAAATCACTGCTGTCATAGTAAGGATACCACCACACTGCTGTAACATCAGCAACATATTGCATAAATATCACACGAGTTAAAACAAGAGACTGGAAAATGCTGGATAATCATATGAAGTGCTACTGGTCAGGACTACTGTTAGGTGTCGACCTATATTCAGCCGCTTGTGATAGGTTGCTGATGTGTATTTATGACATGTTTTACTGCAGTATGGATGCATCTTTAAGTACAAGTCCAAAGATGAGTTCATCAGTTTGTATATTAAATTTGTACTAAGAATTAAAAATCTAGTTCTAACAATTGTTAAAAACCAAATAGTCATTTACTTATTTACCAGTCTTGGTAGACAGATAAAAATCAAGAAAGTAAAATTACACTATCTTTCCAGTTGTTGCAGATTGAACCAACATTACGCAAAGAGATGATACAGTGGACGACTGATGTAGTAAATGCTCTTAGGTAACTAGCATTATCTGTATTGGCATTACTGCTGTATATTCAGATATATCAGTGGCTTAACCACAATAGTTATGATTATCATGGGTAGAATTAAGCATCTTTGAAACATGGGTACTTTTTAACTTTTTTACACTTCAGGAGAGATTTGATGAAACATGGATACTTTTTAACTTTGTAACACTGCAGGAGAGATTTGAATCTTTCTAAAGTTGAGTTTTGGTCATAGGTAAGCATTCTAGCATCCTTTGATATCAGATGTCTGATTGATGGTATTAGTTTCATTGCTCTTGCCTGTGCTGCTTCTAACTTTTCTGTGTCCTTCCTCTTATATACTAGTACTTGTACACAACATACTGTATTGTAAGTGGGGTTGAAGTTAGTATTGTCTCCTTGTTCTTAAGTGGTAAAGTAATTCAGTTTATAATAATATATCTGGGCTTTCTTTTCAACTTTTATACATTGCTTAAAGAACTGTTAGTCACCGTTTTATTTTTTTAAACAGGTATGATTAAAGTTGTGTAAATATTATATGGAGTGTTTGTTGCTGATGACAAAGTTTTGTTGAATAGTGTTCAATATAATCTTAAACAAGTTAGAAAAGTTTATTAAAACCTCTTCCTTTAACTGTCAGGGAATTTACTGAAAACTCTTCACTCATCCATCATGGAATATGTTGAACACTTCTTTTAACCATCATGGAGAAGCCAGAATGGTTCATTGTTGGTCCTAGTTCATCATTTACATCAAAGCAGTAACTTCATTAGCACAGATCTCTGCAGCTTCTCTGAAATTACTGCTGGTGATTTTTCTGTTAGAACTACTTGACCTGTCCCATCAAAAAAATTGCTGATTCCATCAGCAATTTTGCAAGCACTTATCAAGAATGAAAATAAGTGTTTGCTAGGTACTGGCTTACTATGATATCAGATGTCTGATTGATGGTATTAGTTTCTTTGCTCTTGCCTGTGCTGCTTCTAACTTTTCTGTGTCCTTCCTCTTATATACTAGTACTTGTACACAACATACTGTATTGTAAGTGGGGTTGAAGTTAGTATTGTCTCCTTGTTCTTAAGTGGTAAAGTAATTCAGTTTATAATAATATATCTGGGCTTTCTTTTCAACTTTTATACATTGCTTAAAGAACTGTTAGTCACCGTTTTATTTTTTTAAACAGGTATGATTAAAGTTGTGTAAATATTATATGGAGTGTTTGTTGCTGATGACAAAGTTTTGTTGAATAGTGTTCAATATAATCTTAAACAAGTTAGAAAAGTTTATTAAAACCTCTTCCTTTAACTGTCAGGGAATTTACTGAAAACTCTTCACTCATCCATCATGGAATATGTTGAACACTTCTTTTAACCATCATGGAGAAGCCAGAATGGTTCATTGTTGGTCCTAGTTCATCATTTACATCAAAGCAGTAACTTCATTAGCACAGATCTCTGCAGCTTCTCTGAAATTACTGCTGGTGATTTTTCTGTGTTAAACTACTTGACCTGTCCCATCAAAAAAATTGCTGATTCCATCAGCAATTTTGCAAGCACTTATCAAGAATGAAAATAAGTGTTTGCTAGGTACTGGCTTACTATGATATCAGATGTCTGATTGAATGGTAATTAGTTTTCTTTGCTCTTGCCTGTGCTGCTTCTAACTTTTCTGTGTCTCTTACCTCTTAGGTACTAGTACTTGTACCACACATACTGTATTGTAAGTGGGGTTGAAGTTAGTATTGTCTCCTTGTTCTTAAGTGGTAAAGTAATTCAGTTTATAATAATATATCTGGGCTTTCTTTTCAACTTTTATACATTGCTTAAAGAACTGTTAGTCACCGTTTTATTTTTTTAAACAGGTATGATTAAAGTTGTGTAAATATTATATGGAGTGTTTGTTGCTGATGACAAAGTTTTGTTGAATAGTGTTCAATATAATCTTAAACAAGTTAGAAAAGTTTATTAAAACCTCTTCCTTTAACTGTCAGGGAATTTACTGAAAACTCTTCACTCATCCATCATGGAATATGTTGAACACTTCTTTTAACCATCATGGAGAAGCCAGAATGGTTCATTGTTGGTCCTAGTTCATCATTTACATCAAAGCAGTAACTTCATTAGCACAGATCTCTGCAGCTTCTCTGAAATTACTGCTGGTGATTTTTCTGTGTTAAACTACTTGACCTGTCCCATCAAAAAAATTGCTGATTCCATCAGCAATTTTGCAAGCACTTATCAAGAATGAAAATAAGTGTTTGCTAGGTACTGGCTTACTATGATATCAGATGTCTGATTGATGGTATTAAGTTTCATTGCTCTTGCCTGTGCTGCTTCTAACTTTTCTGTGTCCTTCCTCTTATATACTAGTACTTGTACACAACATACTGTATTGTAAGTGGGGTTGAAGTTAGTATTGTCTCCTTGTTCTTAAGTGGTAAAGTAATTCAGTTTATAATAATATATCTGGGCTTTCTTTTCAACTTTTATACATTGCTTAAAGAACTGTTAGTCACCGTTTTATTTTTTTAAACAGGTATGATTAAAGTTGTGTAAATATTATATGGAGTGTTTGTTGCTGATGACAAAGTTTTGTTGAATAGTGTTCAATATAATCTTAAACAAGTTAGAAAAGTTTATTAAAACCTCTTCCTTTAACTGTCAGGGAATTTACTGAAAACTCTTCACTCATCCATCATGGAATATGTTGAACACTTCTTTTAACCATCATGGAGAAGCCAGAATGGTTCATTGTTGGTCCTAGTTCATCATTTACATCAAAGCAGTAACTTCATTAGCACAGATCTCTGCAGCTTCTCTGAAATTACTGCTGGTGATTTTTCTGTGTTAAACTACTTGACCTGTCCCATCAAAAAAATTGCTGATTCCATCAGCAATTTTGCAAGCACTTATCAAGAATGAAAATAAGTGTTTGCTAGGTACTGGCTTACTATGCAACAGCAAACACCAGGGGAAACTCGACGAGTACATTCGCTCTCAGTTGCTAAATAGGTCTTGTAATTTTAGAGCAGTTACAACTGCTTTTAAGAAATACATTGATGATTAGTTAATTGATGGCATTGCATATATGCAAAGAGTTGCTGGAGAATACTGTTTCATGTTTCACTTGCTGGCAGCTAAAATTTTAAAAATCGTGGTAACACTAGTTTGTGATGGTTAATTGGCCCTACCCACTTTCAGGATAAGGAAGTTACAACACAGGTGAGCATCAGTAGTTTTCTGCTGGCTCTCGACTTTAGTTCAGTTGTGAACAGTTGGCTTCATTATGATTTTTGTCTATTTCTCCATCAGTGTTTTTCTCTCTTTGGTGATGTATTGGTAGCCTTTGGCTTTATAGTTTAAGTTTTTCATTAGATTCTTTGGTAACAAGACTATTACTGGAATCGACTTGTAGTTTAGTTGACTTAACATATCCGACTCAAGTGCAATACGAGACTAACGCAAACCAAATATAATTCACACTGTATGTACGGAATGTAAGGGACAGGTGTGCTCCATTAATTTGACCAGCAATGAGTTTTCTGACTGGGATGCCAAAAGATTGAGTGTATTAGGAGCACATTTAAACAAATTAGACAAGGACAGGAAATGTAAAGCAGCCACTAGAGCCAAGAGTAAAACATAGGGAATAAGACTTTAGATGGTTCTGTTAAGTCTTCTGTAGATGTTATCGTAATTTCTGTAGTGCTCCTTCTTTGTCCCCCAATACTTTATCTAATCAACCTGCTCCTTTACCCAGCTCCCTCGCTTTGGACCCCGAACCCCATGCCAGCCGTGAGTCCAAAATGAATCTTAATTTTGACCAGAAGATTGGTCTAATAGTGGACACGGTGGCCCTATTGGGCATATCAGTGAAAGTCCTAATGGACAAAGTGGATAGTACAAGTGTTGGTGAAGTGACAGTGAGGAGGTGCCTGTTCGTCCCGCTGATGCTCCTAGGCAAAGGTCACTGGTGTACTCCCCTACAAGTGGGAGCAGTCATACCAGAAGCCCAGGGGAGGTCAGTGGGGTCAGCCTGTTGTAGCGGCCCAGGTTGCAACTTCGGATGGCCGTTAGAAAAGCATCCAGATGGAAGTGAGTTGGCTGTTCTTTAGTTTTGAGTCTTCTAGCTCATAGTGGAAGCACCGATTGCTCTTTGGTGACGTATTGCGCCCACGGAAAAGGTCCCCAGTAAACTGTGTTTGCTTTTCAGCAGTGTCGTGCAAGTGTTTTAGAGATCCCTTGCTATCATCGCGCAGTTTTTGGGATTCTCTAGAGCATTTTCCACCAGAATGTCCTGTGCCAATGCCAGGGCGTTCTTCATCAAAGAATCCCTTCTTCTAAGAGCAACCTCCCATTGGCACCTGAGCTCCCTTTAGCACCCCAGCGCTCTGAGTACATACTCTCATTTGCCTGACCACGTTATGGTTGTAGCAGCAATCGGTCTATGGAGTGTTCGGCACGGCCTCATGTGCCAGCTGCTTCAGCTTACCCTCCTGCCGACAATACTGAGGACTCATTGTTAGGCCTGATTCAGGGACAACTTATCACCATCATGAATGTACTTAAGAAGGAGCCCTCAACAGAAGTGCACACAGCTCCTCAGACAGCTGTGGACACAAACTTATCACTGATCTCCTCAGTTGAAGAGTGATATTGGCAGAGTTGATCAGAATTCTACACCTTCAGCTTATGCAGCCTTAATGAATTATTTACTGCAAAGGTTCCTGAGGTTTTTCTCTTCAGCAGCTCTGCCTTCCCTGGCTTTAACTTTCTTTATAGGAAACAGGCCAACTTCTGAAGAGGGTGCTTTCATCCTCTGCTAGGAAGGCACTTAATGATCTTGAGAGCTCACAGAGATGAGAGAGCAAGGAAAGTCTTCTTTTATTTACCCCCTCCTCGTTTCGTACATTGGTACATTGGAGAAATGATGCATACATATGTTACTGTGGAAGCTCCATCTCTGGGGTTGGCTTCCTTGTTCCAGGGAGACTTCTCCAGCTCATTGATTC
>NC_087205.1:15970157-16042070 GCF_015104395.2 Macrobrachium nipponense | reverse complement strand
GAATCAATGAGCTTGGAGAAGTCTCCCTGGAACGAGGAAGCCAACCCCAGAGAAGGAGCGTCCACAGTAACATATGTATGCATCATTTCTCCAATGTACCAATGTATGAAACGAGGAGGGGGTAAATAAAAGAAGACTTTCCTTGCTCTCATCTCTGTGAGCTCTCAAGATCATTAAGTGCCTTCCTAGCAGAGGATGAAAGCACCCTCTTCAGAAGTTGGCCTGTTTCCTATAAAGAAAGTTGAAGCCAGGGAAGGCAGATCTGCTGAAGAGAAAAACCTCAGGAACCTTTGCAGTAAATAATTCATTAAGGCTGCATAAGCTGAAGGTGTAGAATTCTGATCAACTCTGCCAATATCACTCTTCAACTGAGGAGATCAGTGATAAGTTTGTGTCCACAGCTGTCTGAGGAGCTGTGTGCACTACTCCTGTTGAGGGCTCCTTCTTAAGTACATTCATGATGGTGATAAGTTGTCCCTGAATCAGGCCTAACAATGAGTCCTCAGTATTGTCGGCAGGAGGGTAAGCTGAAGCAGCTGGCACAAACATCTGGCGCATGAGGCCGTGCCAAACACTCCATAGACCGATTGCTGCTACAACCATAACGTGGTCAGACAAATGAGAGTATGTACTCAGAGCGCTGGGGTGCTAAAGGGAGCTCAGGTGCCAATGGGAGGTTGCTCTTAGAAGAAGGGATTCTTTGATGAAGAACGCCCTGGCATTGGCACAGGACATTCTGGTGGAAAATGCTCTAGAGAATCCCAAAAACTGCGCGATGATAGCAAGGGATCTCTAAAACACTTGCACGACACTGCTGAAAAGCAAACAGAGTTTACTGGGGACCTTTTCCGTGGGCGCAATACATCACCAAAGAGCAATCGGTGCTTCCACTATGAGCTAGAAGACTCAAAACTAAAGAACAGCCAACTCACTTCCATCTGGATGCTTTTCTAACGGCCATCCGAAGTTGCAACCTGGGCCACTACAACAGGCTGACCCCACTGACCTCCCCTGGGCTTCTGGTATGACTGCTCCCACTTGTAGGGGAGTACACCAGTGACCTTTGCCTAGGAGCATCAGCGGGACGAACAGGCACCTCCTCACTGTCACTTCACCAACACTTGTACTATCCACTTTGTCCATTAGGACTTTCACTGATATGCCCAATAGGGCCACCGTGTCCACTATTAGACCAATCTTCTGGTCAAAATTAAGATTCATTTTGGACTCACGGCTGGCATGGGGTTCGGGGTCCAAAGCGAGGGAGCTGGGTAAAGGAGCAGGTTGATTAGATAAAGTATTGGGGGACAAAGAAGGAGCACTACAGAAATTACGATAACATCTACAGAAGACTTAACAGAACCATCTAAAGTCTTATTCCCTATGTTTTACTCTTGGCTCTAGTGGCTGCTTTACATTTCCTGTCCTTGTCTAATTTGTTTAAATGTGCTCCTAATACCCTCAATCTTTTGGCATCCCAGTCAGAAAACTCATTGCTGGTCAAATTAACCCGAGAACTGCTACAAGCCTCTCGAGCGGCTGTGTGGGCGACTGCTATAAGCCTCTTCAGAGCGCCATTTTCTATCTCTACTCTTAAGTTCCCTCTTGACATTATTTAACTTTTATTATTTTTTATTGGCAAAACTATTTGTCTGGTAGAGGTTTTAATGTTTAGAACTTTATTTTACCCATATATATTATGTATAATATGCCAATTTCCTCATAGATCCAAATTAACTTTTTTGCGAAGGAAAAAAGTGAAAAGTAGTTCTTTTCTGTCAAAACTTGTTTTATATTAATATATTAGAATGATGCACAATAAAAAAAAACATATAGAACAACATACTTACACAAACATACTTTCTATCACAATGCAATGTACTGTTCAGTAAGGGAAATAAGAGACTTGGCAACTCCCAAAACGTCCGTTAGTATGCGGTTGCCTAGCGTAAATTATGGCAACACTCCCGAATGTTTTTGTTTTTCTTTTGAGTATATGATGAGTGGTTGTTTTAAATAAAGGGTAGTTAACATAAGTAGTATTAGTTACCATGATAATAAATGTTTGTTTTGTATTAGTTATATCTACAGTTCTATTTTGAAAACAATGAAAGCGACTTTCACTTGGTTTTCTGTTTTCAGCTACTTTTCATTTTTTGTCGCCATGACTGGACGTTCTCGGAAAAATGAGACTATGGCCTCTTCTAGCAAGGGCTCCGAGAACACCAAGACAAAAAGGAAAATCTGCTTCCCATAAGAGACAAATATAATGACACAAGGGAAAATCAAAGCACAGCAACAGAAGGAAGTTGGAAGAAAGGGGGGTGTGAAGAGAAGTGGTAGTGGAAAATATGTGCCCCAGGAAAAGAAGCAATACCAAAGTACTTCTTCCTCCATCACACTGAAACCATCAAGGAACACATGTGATGCAATACCAAGTGCATCAACTCTTCCATTCATTGCCCAAAATCGTCGTTTACGGAATCTGACCCCTAGCAAATTCTTACCTATGTTATTCACCGAAGACGAAACAGACGAAGACATAGATGATGACATCAACTGTGATAGTGGTGAGATAGGGACTTCTGACGACAGCGAAGATGATTATGAAGGAAGATTATTTCGTTCAGATGGAGGGCACATTGAAGGATGTGAAGAAGAGGATGGTGAAAATGGAATAGGTAACGTACATGATATATTCATGATTTATTTACATAAGAATTTTCTATATCTTTTCTACATTTTGGCAATAGGTGGTGGCGGTATTGGTTTGGTATTTTCTTCGTTATAACTATAATACATGTTTGCAAAAGACGAGGATCATATTATTTTTACTTACTTTGTTCCTTCAAATATGATAGGTTTTTGTTATTGAACTTGCAAGTAATAAATATAGAATATGCTCCTAAATACATCATTTTAACCTAATTTACAATAATAACAATGGTAATAATAGTTACTATATGGATAAAGAAAAAACACCTACGAAGTAAAAAAAAAAAATGTAAACAGTAAATGTTTCTATAGCGACTTGAAAGATCATTCATTTTTCGAGAAGAGAAACAATTCTATATTCTAGGATTTAAAAATATTAATTAATCTTTACTATCATTACACTCAACGATATTATACAGTATAAATTGTAATTGTTACATCTCAAACAAAACATCATATGGTGACAAGAAGTGTAGTAAGAAAAACTACGCGATCCTCTACCGGGCCCAACAACAAGCCCGTTATACCCAACCACCTCCCCACCCATGGGTGAGGGCAGACCGACCCGACCCAACCCCATAGTACGACCGCACCACCGATTCATCGGGCAAAATGCCACGTCGCGCAATAAAATTAACTTTGAATGTTTATAACAAAATAACAAAGAGAAAGAGGTAAAAAATATTTTGATGATGCATGCACGGAGCAATTACAAAGGCATTGGTAAAGATATGTGTTAGATTCTGAAGAGTAGCATTTTTGTCAAGATAGCCGCACCACAGAACTGTTCTAAAATGACATTGACGCATTTCTCGGGTTAATGGAGCACACCTGTCCCTTACATTCCGTACATACAGTATGAATTATATTTGGTTTGCGTTAGTCTCGTATTGCACTTGAGTCGGATATGTTAAGTCAACTAAACTACAAGTCGATTCCAGTAATAGTCTTGTTACCAAAGAATCTAATGAAAAACTTAAACTATAAAGCCAAAGGCTACCAATACATCACCAAAGAGAGAAAAACACTGATGGAGAAATAGACAAAAAACATAATGAAGCCAACTGTTCACAACTGAACTAAAGTCGAGAGCCAGCAGAAAACTACTGATGCTCACCTGTGTTGTTACTTCCTTATCCTGAAAGTGGGTAGGGCCAATTAACCATCACAAACTAGTGTTACCGCGATTTTTAAAATTTTAGCTGCCAGCAAGTGAAACATGAAACAGTATTCTCCAGCAACTCTTTGCATATATGACAAGATGCAATGCCATCAATTACCTAATCATCAATGTATTTCTTAAAAGCAGTTGTAACTGCTCTAAAATTACAAGACCTATTTAGCAACTGAGAGCGAATGTACTCGTCGAGTTTCCCCTGGTGTTTGCTGTTGCATAGTAAGCCAGTACCTAGCAAACACTTATTTTCATTCTTGATAAGTGCTTGCAAAATTGCTGATGGAATCAGCAATTTTTTTGATGGGACAGGTCAAGTAGTTTAACACAGAAAAATCACCAGCAGTAATTTCAGAGAAGCTGCAGAGATCTGTGCTAATGAAGTTACTGCTTTGATGTAAATGATGAACTAGGACCAACAACGAACCATTCTGGCTTCTCCATGATGGTTAAAAGAAGTGTTCAACATATTCCATGATGGATGAGTGAAGAGTTTTCAGTAAATTCCCTGACAGTTGAAGGAAGAGGTTTTAATAAACTTTTCTAACTTGTTTAAGATTATATTGAACACTATTTAACAAAACTTTGTCATCAGCAACAAACATTCCATATAATATTTACACAACTTTAATCATACCTGTTTAAAAAAATAAAACGGTGACTAACAGTTCTTTAAGCAATGTATAAAAGTTGAAAAGAAAGCCCAGATATATTATTATAAACTGTATTACTTTACCACTTAAGAACAAGGAGACAATACTAACTTCAACCCCACTTACAATACAGTATGTTGTGTACAAGTACTAGTATATAAGAGGAAGGACACAGAAAAGTTAGAAGCAGCACAGGCAAGAGCAATGAAACTAATACCATCAATCAGACATCTGATATCAAAGGATGCTAGAATGCTTACCTATGACCAAAACTCAACTTTAGAAAGATTCAAATCTCTCCTGCAGTGTTACAAAGTTAAAAAGTACCCATGTTTCATCAAATCTCTCCTGCAGTGTAAAAAAGTTAAAAAGTACCCATGTTTCAAAGATGCTTAATTCTACCCATAATAATCATAACTATTGTGGTTAAGCCACTGATATATCTGAATATACAGCAGTAATGCCAATACAGATAATGCTAGTTACCTAAGAGCATTTACTACATCAGTCGTCCACTGTATCATCTCTTTGCGTAATGTTGGTTCAATCTGCAACAACTGGAAAGATAGTGTAATTTTACTTTCTTGATTTTTATCTGTCTACCAAGACTGGTAAATAAGTAAATGACTATTTGGTTTTTAACAATTGTTAGAACTAGATTTTTAATTCTTAGTACAAACTTACTATACAAACTGATGAACTCATCTTTGGACTTGTACTTAAAGATGCATCCATACTGCAGTAAAACATGTCATAAATACACATCAGCAACCTATCACAAGCAGGCTGAATATAGGTCGACACCTAACAGTAGTCCTGACCAGTAGCACTTCATATGATTATCCAGCATTTTCCAGTCTCTTGTTTTAACTTGTGTGATATTTATGCAATATGTTGCTGATGTTACAGCAGTGTGGTGGTATCCTTACTATGACAGCAGTGATTTCATTAAAAAAAATAGCATGAAAATCCTAAATTCTTGGGTAAATTGATTAAAGTAACACAGCTAATGCCAAAAGGATTGAACATTAAATTACTTTTACCATCATCATATTAACATGCCAGCTACAAGTCGTGTTTCACTAAGACACTAACCTTTTCTTTTCTTCATATTGACTAAGCAGATGTAAAACTTTCTGCGTCAACTTCCATTCCTCTTGTTCAAGGTTTGTGTATTTCTCAACAAGTTTTGGGTCAAGCCAAGTAAAAGGCAGTGTTTTGAGGCTTCCAGCTTTTCCAAATAGACCTATCTCAAGAAGTTCACAGTTCATAACCCTGTGAAAACAAATAATTTTAGTACAATTAGTTATCAACATAATTTGTAAATATTGTAAAACTATTATTTGACTTATGCCAAAATCATGTATATTTCTGAAATTTCCAAGTATACTATTTCATAATATATGTGAGTCTGCTCTCATGGTGAAAACTTAAAGATCTCTGCTCCTGTTATGACACTAAATAAGGAACTGATGTTTTATGACTGAAGTTTTCAATTATCTCTTTAAAATAAACTTAAAGTATTCATTTAATAGAAGGTATAGGCTTACTAAAGTTCTAAACACAGCTACTTAAGGGTATTTCAACATTGTTTGATATAGTATGCCTTATGACCCCAAAGGTCATGCTACACTGTTAATAAGATTAAAAATTTAAAAATTTAGTTTTCCACTCATAGCCTGCATCAGGGTCTTAAAACAAACACTAAAATTTTATCCAAAGGATAAAAGCAATATCAACTACTATGTACAGACAACTATTAGAAAAACCTGTAGTCTCATGATGTCATCCCTCATTTGTGTCCCTTTTTAAAAAACCTGGGTGGAGGGTAGGAGAGAGCACCATGTGAGGAGCAGGTGACAGGATATCCTTAAGTTACACCTGAATAGAAAGCATTGCCTGCTGTTGCACAGAAGCATTAACAGTCATATTAATTAACTATAGTAGATTTACACACCCTTAGCTATAGTAGATCGGCATTAACTGTGCATCTGGTGTCTAGGCCAGTCCTTTACCATGCTCCTGATTAGCTGTTGATAAGCCAATCACAGGGCTGGAAACTCTGTCTCTCTCTCGAGAGTTCACATGGGCAGAACGTATGTTCACTTCTCCTGAGGGATAAGTTTTTCAAAAGTATCCCTCAGGAGAGGTGGAATATACATCCTGCCTATGTGAACTCTCAAGAGAGACAGAGTTTCCAGCCCTGTGATTGGCTTATCAATAGCCAATCAGAAGCATTGTAAGGGACTGGCCTAGACATCAGATGTACAGTTGATGTCAATGCACAGTCAGACAATCCTTCATGCATGCAATAATGGAAGCTTCTCCATTTGTGGGAAAACATCTGAATAAGTAATGGGCAGAACTGAAACAACAAGTACAGCTGTTTCAGTCACATATAATAAAAAAAAAGTACTTTATCTTTCATCTTGATGGAAAACTGCCAAATGTAACTTATAAAACTAGAAGCTGGGAGGGCTGGATTGGTTAATGGCCATGCTGGGATGGTCAACGAAGGAAAAAGGAACTTGGCTGGTTGGCATACACAATTGGAAGGCTGTCACTCTTTAATAGCAATCCAGAAGAATAAGACTTATGTAAACCTTGAGACCAAGCACAAAGGTTCAGTTGCAGACGAAGCAAATAAGTTTGCTATCACACACTTGACTTTATGTATCTTGTGAATCATTCTCTTTAAAATAGATAAATAATGAAAATGCAAAGTAATAAATCAAAGACAATCGGCACAGCTATGAAAGAGACCTGGGGAACTTGGAAAAGGTTTCAATTAACTACAAAAGTGACTCTTAAGCACCAACAAAAGGAGGTTCCAGGTGACAGTTGAGCAACAGTTTATACTACTACTATCCTTAAGACAAAATGCTGTGTGTCTAGGAACAATCTAGAATGATGGGGTTCGATGAAACCAACTGAACTCCTATATCCTTTGTCTGTGACAAAAATATTGCTATATAAGCCTACATCCAATACTATAAAATTCTCAAAATACTGCATCAGGTGTAGCCCCATCCATCTGCACACCATGAGACAATGTTTGGCAAGAAAATTCTGATGAAATGTGGTAAACTCCTCAAGTTTTCCAGTTTGCCGGTATGCCACCTCGAGAAAACTTATCAAATATTAAAACCAATGAACTTGAAAAATTTAAAACTAAGTACAGTATTTCTAAAATAAATGAAGTAAAAAAATATACAAAATTGGGGTGCATCTTTGAGGTTGGAGTATCTCAGATGCTGCAAAATAAAATCATTTAGCAAAAATACTTGTGAAACTTCACAATATATGGAGTTACATGTCACACAAGTTCTCTACACTCTTCTATATTCTGAAATATCTGATCATTATAATTACACCACTGTTTAAATGTATATAAACTATTAGGAAGTGTATCTAGCTTTGTTATGCTTCAAAGAATTTTCAATCCTACCTTATTTAAAATATATAAAGTACTTACCTCCTACCAAGCAAAAATATATAAAGTACTTACATCCTACTAAGTCGTGAGAACTGAGGGTTTCTAGCAGCATAAATCTGTTCCCTGGCAACTGTTAAAGCTTTATTCAGTGACTTGACTTGCTTTAACAAATTATCTCCATTAGGGGGATCATGATGATGGGATTCACTTCCCACTTGAGAGTTTGATAATGGTGGCAAATCTGTGCTAGAGTGACTAGAGGTGGGGGAAGCTGGCCAGTTGCTTTCTCTTTACTGTGCTCTTGAATCATTCTGTCCATTCGACTCTGCAATTATTGTATCAAAGTGTAAACACCATTATTTCTAAACAAAGAATGATAAAATAACAATTTGTCGAAAATTGTATTTTTCCTAACTATACAAACCTTTCGGTCCTTTAACAATAGGAATATACTTCGGCGTAGCTGGAATTATGGCCATTGAATCTTGAACAAGGTGGTTAGGCAGTGGGGCAGGCTAGCCTGCCCGGATGTAAACACTCCACTTTGCCTTTCGGCCCAGGTTCAGATTGAGGGGTGGCATGAGGTGGGCATATTTGTTAAAGAACCTCAGGTTTGTATAGTTAGGAAAAATACAATTTTCGACAAATTGTAATTTGTTCCGATACGTAATACAAACCTTTCGGTCCTTTTACAATAGGAAGACTCAGTGATTGGTGGGAGAAATCTGAGTGAGCCTTTAGAACTGACTGGAGTTCTGCGCACCTAGGCTACTCCTCCTGGTTGTAAGAGCAAGGAGTGCCCTGCTGCCTCTGACAACTTGATCGGAGTATATAGGAGCTGCGTGATCAAGAGTCAGACGTCTGGGCCTTTTCGAAATGAGTGAGGGATCGTGACTCATCCAAAAAGGGGCTGTGAAGAATATTGGCGTCTGAGACATTAATGCAAAGTTCTGGGAAGGGTTTGCATTATTGTCAGTCTCCTTCCTCCCCTTGCTAGAGGAAGGAGCGGGATTGCGTCTATGATTCTGATAAGAAACATAAAAGGATGCTTATGTATAGGCTTACCGCATCAATCGTCCGACCAGCCAGTGTGAGATCGAGTCCTATCCTCAACCCGAAGGACGAGGAATGGAGAGACAAGGCGGTGGCGATCAATCTGCAGGCCTACTCTAGCAACTCTCCCGGGGAGAGCAGCTGGACCGAGTACAGCAGCGATGGTCCCGAGCGTCAGAAGAGCTGCTGCTGGTTCCCCTCTCCGCCCGGTCCCGGTGGGAGCGGCGGTCAGGAGACTGGCAGAGTCCGCTGTCGCGGTGGGAGCGGCGGTCAGGGGACCGGCAGAGTCTGCTGTCAATGTGGGAGCGAGGCCTGTCCTCACAGCGCATCATGCCGCTTTGACCAGCCGAGGCTGGTCCAGGCGACAGAAGGGACCGGTTCCTCGCCTCAGCCCACCCAGTCTGGGACCGTCGCGTCAACCCTGGGTACCGGCGGTTCACCACGAGAGCAATCGCTGGCCTGGGAGTCACCTGGGCGACTCCCACAAGTCTTCCACTCCGTGCCTGGATCCTGGCGCCGAGCAAACTCGGTTGCCTGGGTCTTGGCTGCACGGTCACCCGCAGGTGACCGTACACTCAGTACCTCTCGCGAACGAGAGTCCGAGATGGTACCTGGCGTCGAGGCAGAACCTCTGGTGCCAGGAGACGAGGTATCGGTGTTAGCCGGTACTCCTCCGGTCCCCGTCATCTTCTTCCTTGTGGAAGGAGAGACGGGCCCCGTTCCCGAAGGAACAGGAGGACCAGCGGAAGCCCCAACTGCCCCACTGGAGTGGGACAGACCCATAGAGGTCTCTGAGCAAGACTTCTTAGGGGGGAGGAGGCTACCTTCTTCTTCTTCAGCTGGAGGGCCTCGGAAGTCGAAGAGGAAGAGGCGGCAGAAGACGACGGTGACACCTTCCTCTTCTTCCTGGACTTCCTCTTCGCCAGTTCCTCTGGAAAACCGACAGGTACTCCATCCAGGGTGGAGTTGGGGTAGTTGCCGAAGCAACACGGCCCAACTGCACCTGTCTGGAGGGACCTGCGGGAGTAGCAGTGGAGAGAAAGCTTCCTCGAGGAGGGCTACGAAACTCCTACCTGGCAGGTGAAGCGTCTGCCACCCCCGAGACTGTTCGCGCGACCGTCGGCTGGGTGGGGCTGTCTCTGAAATAAAAGGATTATAATTAAAAGAGGGCTGGATGGCCCACCTCCACCGGTCTCTGCGTGCATGGACCCGCAGGAACGTCACGTCAACCCTGGGCACCGGACAATCGCTGCGAGAGCGATCGCTGGTCTGGTGAGAGTCACCAGAGCGACCCTACCATCTTCCACTCCGTGCCTGGGTCCTAACACGGTGAGCGAACTCCGCAGTCTGGACCCTGGCTTACACTAGGTAAACATCGCAAGCGGGCGGCCGAGACGGTTCCCAGTCCGGAGGTGGAACCTTCGGAACCGGGAGAGGAGATACCAGAGCTGGCCAGTACCTCCATGGTCCCCGTCTGCTTCCTCCCCGGGCGGAGGAGAGACGGGCGGGCCCCGTTCCCGAAGGAAAGGGAGGACCCGCAGAAGACCCACCTGTCTCATCGGAGTGAGACAGACCCTTAGAAGTCCCGTGACGAGACTTCTTAGGGGGGGAGACCACCTTCTCTTATGGCAAAGCCTTAAAAGTTGAAAGGGGGGAGGCATGAAGAAATGATGATCTCGAAGAGGAGGATGACAACACTTGACGAGCTCTCGTTCTTTCTCTTCAGTTTCTCCTTCTGCCAGACTTCTACCATCAGGAGTAGATAAACCTCACAGGGCGGCGCGACAGCATCGTCCAGTGACATAACTCCTGGGTAGTAGTGGTAATGAAAATGATTATCAGCAAGGGATCAGTACAAACACTCGAGGATCGGTACGCAACATGCTACGAGTCATAGGTACAATTCCAATGTTAGGATATCACCATACGAAGAGCATCCAACCAATACTGCTGAAAACACAATTCACCACTAGTCTGTAAAATAAGGCAAAAAAAAAACAAAAAAAAAAAAAAGAAATGAGGATACTCCTCATACATCCAAGGGCGCCGTCTTCCGATGTGAGAGGAGATCCCCCAACATCAGCACCGCATGCCCATCCTTCTACCTTCTTCCGATAGTAAGTGAAAGGAAGAAGGAGAAGAGAAATTACCATAACAACAAAACACGGACAAACCTTGAAGTTCCTTTGGTAATTCCCAAGCGTAAGCGTAATTTCCGGATGAATACATGTCCCGTTACAGGATCAATATCACTTGCGTTAAATACATGTCTCATCCTCACGATAAATACATATCTCGTCCTCATGCAGGTCTGAGCCAGTGTTATGTTGGCATACCTTAGCCGCCAGCTCTTGACACAAGTAGAGGGGTGGTTACAAAGGCTATCACAAAATGTGGGTTTGTATATTAATTGAAAAACCAAGGACAAACCTTTGTTTTGTATTAATATCAAACACCGTATATGCATAATTATTTAAATACAAAAAACTAAACCAAAAGGATCCCACCGGGTAAAAAGATTAACGACCAGTCAGCCGGAGCTCACAAACACGTCTTCCTCGGAAGACGGCCGAAAGTAAAGTGGAGTGTTTACATCCGGGCAGGCTAGCCTGCCCCACAGTAGTTACTGCCTAACCACCTTGTTCAAGATTCAACGGCCATAATTCCAGCTACGCCGAAGTATATTCCTATTGTTAAAGGACCGAAAGGTTTGTATTACATATCGGAACAATTGTCAATGACATTCAGAAAGCAGAATTACTATCATTCTCTATAAATGTGTTAATTTATGGTACATCTCTTGGACTTGTTCACAAAAGTATATCACAATACTTTGCTTAGTAAGCAAAAAATATATCGATGCAATGTTTTTCATACAGTGCTATATAACACCTCTGTATCAACCAGTTCCTTACCTGGAAACCTTAACCCTCTTACGCCGACTGGACGTATTTTACGTCGACATTTTTTGTCTCCCGTGTGCCGACTGGACGTATTTTACGTCGACTTACAAAAGTTTTTTTAAAATTCGCGGAAAAATACTTATAGGCCTACCAGCCTAAAACTTTTGAATCACGCGCCTTGGGGGATGCTGGGAGTTCACGGATCAAGGAGTTGTTTTGTTTACAATCGTTACGCAGGTGTGCAAGGGCGAATTACTTTCTTGCCGCACTAAAAAGTATCTGTGACACATCTCGGAAATTATTTCGTCACTTTGACAAAATTTTTGTACCATTGTAAATTAGCCGTTACATGAAGAATTATATATGATAATGTGCGCATTTTTATGTAGAATACAACAATAAAATACTCATGATTGTAGCTTTTATCAGTTTTGAGATATTTTTATATAAATAACGATAATTGCCAAAATTTCAACCTTCGGTCAACTTTGACTCTACCGAAATGGTCAAAAAACGCAATTGTAAGCTAAAACGCTTATATTCTAGTAATATTCAAGCATTTACCTTCATTTTGCAACAAATTGGAAGTCTCTAGCACAATATTTCGATTTATGGTGAATTTATGAAAAAAAATAACATTTTCTTTACATCCGCGCGGTAACTCTTCCGAAAAAATCATACGTGCGATTGTGGTAATGTTTGCACCATTTTAAATTAGCCGTTACATAAAGTTTTATATCTAAAAATGTGCGCAATTTCATGTAGAATACAACAAAAAATAATTGAAGGTTGTAGCTTTTCTCATTTTTGAAATATTTGCATATAAATCACGATAAATAGAAAAAAACCACGTTCGATCAACTTTGACTCTACCGAAATGGTCGAAAAACGCAATTGTAAGCTAAAACTCTTACAGTCTAGTAATATTCAGTCATTTATCTTCATCTTGAAAAAAATTCGAAGTCTCTAGCAAAATATTTAGATTTATGGTGAATTTAAAAAAAAATCTTTCTTTCCCTCCGCGCGCGGATTCTCAGCCACAAATCTCCGAAATATGTACGTCCCATTCTCGGAATATTTGCTCCGTTTCATATTAGGCTTTTCATTGAGTTTTATATATGAAAATGTGCGCAATTTCATGTAAAATAAAACGAAAAATATTTGAGGAAAATTGTAGCTTTTCTTATTTCCGAAATAATTGCATATAAAAAAAAAAAAAATATATATAAAAAAATTTGACATTCGGTCAAATTTAACTCGTCAGATATGGTCTAAAACTGCAATTGTAAGCTAATACTCTTACAGTATAGTAATATTCAATCATTTGTCTTCATTTTGCAAGAAATTGGAAGTCTCTAGGACAATATTTAGATTTATGGTGAATTTTTGAAAAAAATATTTGTTTACGTCCGCGCGTTACGAGTTCATGCATTATTTTGTGATAATATTTTCTCTGTGTTGCTTTTATCGTTTTACAATGTGTTGTATACCAAAATGATTGCAATTTAGTGTACATTACAACGAAAAAAAAGTAACTTGTTAACTTTAACCGTTTTGCGCACAGCGCGATTTGAATACAATTATACGTATATGAAATTTCGTTTTTCCGCTATCATATATCGCATTATTTATATATGATAAATGATTAAATTTTTTTCATTTCTGATGGGTTTGCATAACTAAACTTCAGGCAATGACAAAAAAAGGAGCCAAAAATGAACTCTTAATCTTGAAAACTAAGCACGCTGTGATTTTTTGAAAAAAATATTTTTCCGCTTCCGCGCTCACTCCGAAACCCCTCCGGCACACGGGAGACAATTTTTTATTTACCGCTCCGGCGTAAGAGGGTTAACATAAGTAGGGTTATTTGGAGTTATAAAGACTAAAATTGGGTAAAATTAATAGGTAATTATAAACAAGAATGTATTAATATGGCATAAAGTAATCAAATGTTGTCTTTTTGGTTGCTCTGTGGTAGAAGTCTGGGTTAACTGAATTTCTCTATTATACAATTTCTTGTTCTTTTGCTCATAACTAACCATACAGTTAAGTCTCACATCTATATATTAAAAAGAAACCAATCTAAAAAAAGCTGCATTTCCTATTACAGTGTTCCCCCCCGTATTCGCGGGGATGCGTACCAGACCCCCCCGTGAATAGGTTAGAATCCGCGTATGTTTGGAACCCCTATAAAAGTGCTAAAAACAGCCTATTTCGTTAGTTTAAAAAACTTAAGAAAAAAGACTAAAAATTTTCATACTTGGTTTTTTTTTAAATAGTTTATCACAAAAAGTGCATTTTATGATGAAATTGATCACAAAAACCAGGAATTTGTGGATATTTCTCATAGAAAAATACAGTGAATGCGCGAATTTTCCGCGAATAATGCAGGGAAACGTTCCCAAGAGAAATCCGCGAATGTGTGAGTCCGCGAATCCGGAGAACGCGAATACGGGGGTCCACTGTACATGAATTTGAGTCACAAGATAAATACTATATACTACCATATATGCCGGCGTACAAGGCAATTTGGCATATAAGACAACCCTCCTTTTTCATGTAAAAATGCAGGTTTAGAGGTATGTTCACCGTATATGATAACTCCCACCTTATCAAATACGTAACACTATCAGCTGATGTAAGTTAGTTGGTTCATGTAAAAAAAAATTATTGGAATTACTGCCCAGCCCCCCAAAATTAATAAAATCAGTATCTTCAAGTTTTTAAAATGTTTGGCACAGCTCACCATTAAAAAAATACTTTTTTATTCCTTTAGGAAAAATATAAACATCACGATGCATTCTCAACGACTGTGTTGTCACTATCGGCGGAGTAATACCCGTTGAAAGTAGATCCACATGAATGTATTCCTTTAAAATTGGAAAGGAAAGAACCCAATATTAAGGATAAATGAGGAACTATTGATATCATATCACCCATAGTTTGATTATAAAAACAAATACTACCAAAGACGCATTGTCCTTTAGTAACAAACAACGAGGCTCATAACTCAAGCATGGCTGCCAACTATGAGCACGGCTATGTTTCGTAAACAAGTTAGACTAGCAACCCAATTTACCCTTTCAGTAACTTCAAACTATCTATCAATTTAAAAGAGCATTGTATAATGCTACGTTTATTGATCTTTTCGTCTACCCAGCATTTAAGTAATTATTTTGATTTGTAAAACGGCAGCCATATTCCTCCAAATATCAGCTGATTTTTAGGCGGGAAACCAAAACACGCCAGCCAGAGATAGGGAGTTCCTGCGAGAAGGGGGAAAATAGACTCTTGTCAGCTTTAGGGACGTATCTCAAAGGGAAGGATGTAGGCAGACTGGTACTTCTTAGGCCTATATCTTAAGCTCTTTTTCCTGTGAACCCTCTGCTGGCTGTATGTTCTGTTTCCAGGATTGCCCTGCTTGTGGGGGGTTAAGCTGACCCCCAACACCCATGAAAGACACCTGCGATCTTCCTCAGTCAGCTCCAGTCGTGACCTCGGACGGATGTCTCCAACCAGCCTTCCCCCTTAGGCCTAACGGCGTACTGGCGCGCCAAGAGACCCAGACCTGAGACAAAGCCGGACGCCACATTTTCTACAAAGGTCCACACTGATCATGGCATCCAGGTACGTCTTGTGAAGCAGCATATTGCCAGTTCCTTACCCTCCTAATTTCATAAATCAAACTTCTTACTCCATTGAATATCCCTTGTTTCTCACTGCCTCATGGCTGCATGTTTCCCTTGTGTGATCGTCCCAGACCAATGAAGTCTTCAGTGCATACCTCAGTGAAACATTAGAGTTCCTTTGCCCCAGTGTTAGAGAACTGAATAATCGTAACTTGTGCAAGAAGTCCTTTTTCTTTTATCTTGTCTAATCTGGGATCTTTTCCCAGATCCCCTGAGTCACATGTCAAGTCTGTCCGCCCGCAAGTGTTGCATTACCGCAAGATATCGAAACCCAGCTTTTATTACGTGAATCACATTTTAGCCCGCTATCCATTTGTGAGACATATGGGTCCCAACGTGTGGACACGCTGCATTTACTTTTCTCCAGGCCAGTAAGGGCCTCTTGTAAATAAATAGATGTAAAGTAATTAGCTGAGTTTCTGGCAACCTTCTCCTCTAGAGTAAATTATCACTGTAAATCCTTTTTGCGGTAAGTTCAAGTAATTCATTCTATTTTTCCCTCAACTATTTCTGTTTACTTATCGGAGCCTCTTTCAAGGCCAGGCCCATACGTAACAATAATAAGTACCAATAACAAAATTGTCTAATATCATTGCCTTATAATAATGGTGTTGCTAGCGATTCACTTTACTTTACCTACTTTTTTACTGTATTAAAGTTGTTTTCTTTACAGTGTGGATAGCTGTGACAGTAGTTAACTACTGACACTTCATTGATTAGCCTATCATTAAAAATCTCTGCAGGATTTAAGGTTTGCTTTTTATACTTGGCATATAAAATGACAACCCCACCTTTTTGGCAGAGATTTTTAAAGATTAAGAGGTCATCTTATACACTGGCAAATACAGTAATCACTGTTGTTTACCAAATAAATAAATAGGATGTAACTAATTGGCTCAATGTTTGGATTTTTAAGTATATATAATTAAATATAAATATATATATAATATATATATCATATTATATATATTATATAAAAAATTTTTTAAATTTAAAAATAAATTATATATATACTATATATATATATATGATATTATATATATATATAATATTATATATATATTATATATATATATATATAGATATATATATATATATATATATATATATATATATATAATATATAATATATATATATATATATATATATATATATATATATATATATATATATATATACAGGCGGCCCGCGGTTAACGGCGCAATCACTCAACGGCGAATCGGTTTTACGGCGGTCGTCAAAAATATTCATTAAAAAAATAAGGCATTTTAAAGGGTATCTTTACGGCACAATTTTTCATTTAACAGCGCCGCTAGCGCCGTTGTCTAACGAGTTCATACATATGTAGCTTTAAATGCCGTTCAGACCATAAAGGTTATGCAAATTATATTAACAAATTTTATGGAGAGTTATTACGTAGGTATTAGGGTAAAATATATGCCTCTAACGCTGTTCTATGCCGAAAATATAGAGTTACATAAGTGCAAATTTAGCTATGGATGTGTCGATTCATAATTGTTCATGCTTTTGTTTAAAATGTGTGTGAAAATGTATTACATGAAAGGCATTTTTATTTCTGTACAGAAATATGATACAAAGGCAGCTTTTGAAACTGCCCTTCACGATACCAAATACGATGTTTTTTCGTGTTCTTTCTTGTAAGCCGCCGCCTGCCGCTCTTCAGAAAATATCGATTTAAAAAAAGTGCAAATTAGCGATCGATGTGTCAATTTTATAAATGTTTATGCTTTTATGTTTAAAATGTTTATGAAAATGTATTACGAATAGGGTATTTTTATTTCTGTGCAGAAATATGATAAAAAGGCAGCTTTTGAAACTCCCCTTCAAGTTATCGACTACGATGTGTTTTTCAAGTTCGTTCTTGTATGCCGCCGCGGCATACAAGAACGAACTTGAAAAACACATCGTAGTCGATAACTTGAAGGGGAGTTTCAAAAGCTGCCTTTTTATCATATTTCTGCACAAAATAAAATACCCTATTCGTAATACATTTTCATACACATTTTAAACATAAAAGCATAAACATTTATAAAATCGACACATCGATCGCTAATTTGCACTTTTTTTGGCGCCGTCTGCCGCTCTTCCAAAAATATCGAGTTAAAAAAAAAAGTGCAAATTTAGCGATCGATTTGTCGATTTTTCAAATGATTATGCTTTTATGTTTAAAATGTGCATGAAAATATATTGCGTAAAGGTATTTTCATTTTTGTACAGAAATAAGATACAAATTAAGGCAGCCTTTGTAACTACGCTCCACGTTGTCAGGGGATGGTTTTTCATGTTCGTTCTTGTCCGCCAGTTCCGAAAAATGCATTGTGTTATTTTATTAATTATGCATCTTTTCCATAAATCCTTTAAAAAGTTATACATATTTTACTGTATCCAAGAATATTGTATGTATTCTCATATTATTGTATTTTAAAATACTACGGCAAACTTAAGCCCGTATTCTGCGGAGCAGCCAATGTTGTGGTTTGAAATCAGCTGATGAATATGAGTCTGTTTCATCATAACGCAATTCTGAGCGAATGCTCTTGCTTCTAGTTAGCATAAACGAATATCTAGATACTTGACTTATATGAGACAAAGTTATTTCTCCTTATACAGCGTGTTTTTAGGTGGAAATATTTATTGAATATGTCTCGTTGTGAATGTGAACTACTATTTTTTTCGTTAACAGATTACGTTGGCGGCATGTTTATTGCGTAAAAAATTACGTGATTTCGTTCGCAATACGTAATCCTTTATATCATCGTAATACGAACTTTACGTTATTTATCTTATATTGGCGTGAAACCAACAGTAAAATGTGTTCTTTCAAGCACAGTAGTTTTGATTAAAATTATTTTATCCGAATTTTATCTATGGTTGTGTGTGATGGCAGACGTTTACTGCAGTTTTTTTTATTCCTTGTTGCCGATGTACGATAATAGTCATTAGCAGCTTGAACAGTTTTCTCAGCTTCAGTCATAATTAGGTTTAAATTTAACGGTATATTTCCCGATTGATCTTTAATCTATATTGATCTCTGATCTATAGCGAATAAAGTTATTACATTAAGATATCTCAGTTCTATTCTATACATAACGCCATTTATAACAAATACGGTAATGTTGCACTGTAGTACGATGATCGAAATACAAGCCAAACAGATGTTATCCAGTTCGGTTGTACTTAGAAAAAAAAAAAGTCGTTTTCTCGTTCGGTTGTTCATGGTTGTACACGTTCACGCAACGAGTATAACGTTAAAACCATACTTTCATCATTCTCTTTTGCTGTTATTGAACTTATGTAACTAGAAGATGGATAAAGTTAGGCCATTGTAATTTGATCTCTCATAAAATCGAACTATCAAGACTAATGATCATAACCTGAACACTACAGCTACCTGTACACTGTATAAACTTTATTATATCTTTACATACTCTAGATACCCACATGTACTGTACAGTAAATTCTATAGTACTATACTGCATAAATATACTTTTACTTATTGCGCCGTTGTGGGATTACGGCGCCTTTGACTGGTCTAGAGTTTCGAAAGAAGGTGTGCGGCGGCCGTAGGCTTTAAAATCGCTCAGCGTCGAAAATTGCTTGGCGTCGGTGGCCAGGAACGGAACCCCTGCCGCTAACCGAGGGCCGCCTGTATATATATATATATATATATATATATATATCTATATATATATATATATATATAGATAGATAGATAGATAGATAGATAGATAGATAGATAGATAGATAGATAGATAGATGATATAGATAGATAGATAGATAGATAGATAGATAGATAGATAGATAGATAGTAGATAGATAGATAGATATATATATATATATATATATATATATTATATATATATATATATATATATATATATTATATATATATATATATATATATATATTATATATTTGTACAACATACTGGAAGTGTGTTTTACTGCTACAAAGAAGTATTAAGCTACATACTGCAAATGAAATTGAAGGTTCCTCACAGCATCCCTTCTGCACCCAGCTGCACTGCTTTTTTTACCTTTATTCTTCAAGATAACCTTTCTCCAACATTCATTTCTCATTTACAAACAAATCCTTTAGGCATTTACCATGCAAGTCTAGAAAAATGAGGCTCCCTGGTCTTCTTAAATAATTTTTATAATTCTTTAATGCCTGTCTATTAACCCTTAAACGCCGAAGCGGTAAAAAAAAAAATATATCTCCCGTGTGCCGGAGACGTTTCAGAGTGAGAGCGGAAGCGGAAAAAATATTTTTTTTCAAAATCACAGCGTGCTTAGTTTTGAAGATTAAGAGTTCATTTTTGGCTCCTTTTTTTGTCATTGCCTGAAGTTTAGTATGCAACATCAGAAATGAAAAAAATTATCATTATCATATAAAATAATGCGATATATGATAGCGCAAAAACAAAATTCATAATATAATAGTATTCAAATCGCGCTGTGCGCAAACGGTAAAGGTAACAAGTTATTTTTTTTTTGTTGTAATGTACACTAAATTGCGATAATTTTGGTATATAAAACATTGTAAAACGATAAAAGCACCACAGAGAAAATATTATCACAAAATAATGCATGAATTTCGTAAACGCGCGACATAAATAGATATTTTTTTTTCAAAAAAAAAAATTCACCATAAATCTAAATATTGTCCTAGAGACTTCCAATTTCTTTCAAATGAAGACAAATGATTGGATATTACTATACTGTAAGAATATTAGCTTACAAATGCAGTTTTCGACCATATCTGATGAGTTAAAGTTGACTGAATGTCGAATTTTTTATATATATTTTTTTTATATGCAATTATTTCGGAAATAAGAAAAGCTACAACTTTCAAATATTTTTTATTTTATTCTACATGAAATTGCGCACATTTTCATATATAAAACTCTATGAAATGCCTAATATGAAACGGAGCAAATATTCCGAGAATGGGACTTACGCATTTCGGAGATTTGTGGCGGAGAATCCGCGCGCCGAGGGAAGAAAGTTTTTTTTTAAAATTCACCATAAATTTAAATATTGTGCTAGAGACTTCGAATTTGTTTCACGATGAAGATAAATGACTGAATATTACTAGACTGTAAGAGTTTTATCTTACAATTACGTTTTTCGACCATTTCGGTAGAGTCAAATTTGACCGAACGTGGTTTTTTTTCTATTTATCGTGATTTATATGCAAATATTTCAAAAATGAGAAAAGCTACAACCTTCAACTATTTTTAGTTGTATTATACATGAAATTGCGCACATTTTCATATATAAAACTTTATGTAACGGCTAATTTAAAATGGTGCAAACATTACCACAATCGAACGTATGATTTTTTCGGAAGTTACCGCGCGGACGTAAAGAAAATTTTATTTTTTTCATAAATTCACCATAAATCGAAATATTGTGCTAGAGACTTCCAATTTGTTGCAAAATGAAGGTAAATGCTTGAATATTACTAAAATATAAGCGTTTTAGCTTACAATTGCGTTTTTCGACCCTTTCGGTAGAGTCAAAATTGACCGAAGGTTGAAAATTTGTCACTTATCATTTTTTATATGAAAATATTTCAAAATTGATAAAAGCTACAACCATGGGTTGTTTTTAGTTGTATTGTGCATGAAATTACGCACATTTTCATATATAAAACTTTATGTAACGGCTAATTTAAAATGGTGCAAACATTACCACAATCGCACGTATGATTTTTTTTGGAAGAGTTACCGCGCGGACGTAAGGAAAAAGTTTTTTCATAAATTCACCATAAATCAAAATATTATGCTAGAGACTTCCAATTAGTTGCAAAATTAAGTTAAATGATTGAATATTACTAAAATATAAGAGTTTTAGCTTACAATTGCGTTTTTCGACCATTTCAGTAGAGTCAAAGTTGACCGAAGGTTGAAATTTTGGCACTTATCGTTATTTATATGAAAATATCTCAAAACTGATAAAAGATACAAATCATGAGTATTTTTTGTTGTATTCTACATAAAACTGCGCACATTTTCATATAAAAAAACTCCATGTAACGACTAATTTAAAATGGTAAAAAAATTATGTCAAAGTGACGAAATAATTTCAGAGATGTGTCACAGATACTTTTTAGTGCGGCAAGAAAGAAATTCGCGCTTGCGCGCCTGCGTAACGATTGTAAACAAAACAACACCTTGATCCGTGAACTCCTAGCATCCCCCAAGGCGCGTGATTCAAGAGTTTTTGGCTGGTAGGCCTAAAAGTATTTTTCCGCGAATTTTTACAAAAACTTTTGTATGTTGACGTAAAATACGTCCAGTCGGCACCCGAGAGACAAAGAATGTCGACGTAAAATACGTTCAGTCGGCGTTTAAGGGTTAACCTATCCTAAAGGCCAGCTGATGCCTATAAAAAAAACTTGCTAAAGCTTAGCAAATTCTTATGGCTAAACAAAAAATTAAATGCTAATAAAACTGTTATGTGTGGAAAACTTGGGGGAGAGGTATTTCTTCCGAGTTAATGAATCCAAATAGTTTCATTACTAATTCAATACTAGGAATAAACATGAAATCTGAAAGTATAAAGCATCAATTTTCTTCTGAGTGAAAGATTAGTATGAGAAAGCGGCGTGGTTGGTATGGTATTAGCGTCCCACCTCGGTGGTCGCGGGTTCGATTCTCGGCCATTCCATTGAGGAGTGAGAGAGGTGTATTTCTGGTGATAGAAGTTCACTCTCGACGTGGTTCGGAAGTCACGTAAAGCCATTGGTCGCGTTGCTATATAACCACTGGTTCCATGCAACGTAAAAACACCATAACAAACAAACAAACAAACAGAATCACAATACCTAATAAAACAACTATTGATCAACAATAGTTACACTCACCATCCTTTCTCTGTAACTGTTGTCTTCATCAGACAATACTGAATTGATGGTCTTCAAAACCTGGAGAATGTCACTGATCATGTCACTCTCAACATCTAGGGCTATCTTAATCCAATCATGTCTTGCCAGTTGAGATATCAGCTGATCCATAACCTGATAAAACATAACCATCATTGCAAGAAATCTCTCTACTACAGGAACATAGCATAAAAACAGAAATGAATGTCCTTTTCATTCCTTTTACTATAGTACCTCCATCTTATTTTCCACTCTCTCGTAATATTTGTTTCATAGTGCAACTGCGAGGTTTTCCTCCTGTTACACCTTTAAAACCTGCCCTTTAGCAATCTTATGTGTACTCCACTCCATAAAACAAAAACAATGAAAAACTTAAAATTCTTACTACATCAAATTCATAAGTGCATGCATGACAATAATGATACCATAGAGCTAGTTTTCTATTTAATCAGAAAAAAAAGGCATCTGAGCCAGATTATAGTCTAGCTACCATCCCCTTGCTTTAATTCCTACAGTGACTAAAGTTCGCATTTTTTTTAAACCACCAAATATAATTTTCTTCTATCAAGAAAACCAGTAGAGCTATCTCAGTACTACACTTCTGGAACTTTTTCCCACCGATCCTGATTTACTACAGGGAATATTTAGGGTACTATACAACAGGACTTACCAATTTTGTTCTGTATATTAATATGTATAAATTCACTTACGGCCAAAATCGTTTAACATCCCACTAGTCAAATGTATCCTTGGTGTTAAATTACTAACATCTGTATTCATTTTATTAATACAGGTACACAATCCATTATCTGAAATCCTTGGGGCCAGACGTGTTCCAGTTTTTGGAATTTTTCAGATTTCGGAACTGTGGGGTCAGGACCATAATCGAACGCTACTACTGCAGCAAAGATTTTTTTTTTATTCTCCTTTTTTCATGTTTTTTCATTATACAGTATTTATTTTGTTCATGATAGTACTGTTAAATGAATGTGGGATCATTAACATCATTAATATTAAAATAGTGGGACGAATAAGACCTCATGTTCACTAACCATATTTTCAACAGCACAAAAATGTAGTATTATTTGAATGTTACCATAATTGTGATTATTTGACTGCTGATGGCAAAAATTACTCAATAATTTGCTATATATAATTATTTCTTCTTGAAAACAATAATTTAACAATAATCTTAACCTTAACCCTCTTACGCCGAAGCCCTAAAAATCAAAACCTCTCCTGTATGCCGGCGCCGGTTTGGAGTGAGCGCGGAAGCGGAAAAAATATTTTCAAAAAATCACAGCACGCTTAGTTTTGAAGATTAAGAGTTCATTTTTGGCTCATTTTTTTTTTTCATTGCCTGAAGTTTAGTATGCAATCATCAAAAATGAAAAATAATATCATTATCATATGATAAAATAATGCGATATATGGTACGCGAAAAAAAAAATTTCATAGATAATTGTATTCAAATCACACTGTGCAAAAAACAGTCAAAGCTAACGAGTTAATTTTTTTTCGTTGTATTGTACACTAAATTGCAATCCTTTTGATATATAATACAAAGTAAAACAAAAAAAGCAACACCGGAAAAATACTATCACAAAATGATGTACGAATTCGTAACGCACGGACGTAAAAAAATGTTATTTTCAACAAAATTCACCGTAATTCTAAATATTGTTCTAGAGACTTCCAATTTGTTTCAAAATTAAGACAAATGATTGAATATTACGATACTGTAAGAGTTTTATTTGGATTAGAATTGCAGGATTTTCGAACCATTTCGGACGAGTTAAATTTGACCGAATGTCGAAATTTTTATATATATATTTTTTTTTATATGCACATATTTCAAAGATGGAGAAAGCTACAACCTTCAATTATTTTTTATTGTATTCTTCATGAATTTGCGCATATTTTGATATATGAAACTTTATAAAAAGGTTAATATGAAAAGGAGCAAATATTAGGATAATGCGATGTACGTATTTCGGAGACTTGCGGCTGCGAATCGGCGCGCGGAGTGAAGGTAAATATATTTTTCAAAAATTCACCATAAATCACAATATTGTTTTAGAGACTTCAAATTTGTTTCAAAATGAAGAAAAATGACGGAACATTACTAGGCCGTAAGAGTTTTTAGCTTACAATTGCGTTTTCAACTATTTCGGTAGAGTCAAATTTGACCGAACGTGGTTTTTTTTCTATTTATCGTGATTTATATGCAAATATTTCAAAAAAGAGAAAAGCTACAACCTTCAATCATTTTTAGTTGTATTCTACATGAAATTGCGCACATTTTCATATATAAAACTTTATGTAACAGCTAATTTTAAATGGTGCAAACATTTCGACAATCGCACAAAAAAATTCTGATTTTTTCGGAAGAGTTACCGTGCGAACGTAAGGAAAATGTTTTTTTTTTTTCATAAATTCACCATAAATCGAAATATTGTGCTAGAGACTTCCAAGTCGTTGCAAAATGAAGTTAAATGATTGAATATTACTAGAATATAAGAGTTTTAGCTTACAATTGCGTTTTTTGACCATTTCGGCAGAGTCAAAATTGACCGAAAGTTGAAATTTTTTGCACTTAACGTTATTTATATGAAAATATTCGAAACTGATAAAAGCTACAACCATGGGTTGTTTTTTGTTGTATTGTGCATGAAATTGCGCACATTTCCATATATAAAACTTTATGTAACAGCAAATTTAAAAGGGTGCAAACATTAGGACAATCGCACGAAAAAATTTATCGGAAGAGTTATCGCACGAACGTGAGGAAAAAGTTTTTTCATAAATTCACCATAAATCGAAATATTGTGCTAGAGACGTCCAATTTGTTGCAAAATGAAGGCAAATGATTGAATATTACTATAATAATAAGCAATTTTAAGTTTTATTACAATTGCGTTTCTCAACCATTTCTGTAGAGTCAAAGTTGACCGAAGGTTGAAATTTTTGCACTTATCGTTATTTATATGAAAATATTTCAAAACTGATAAAAGCTACAATCATGAGTATTTTTTTGTTGTATTTTACATGAAATTGCGCACATTTTCATATATAATACTTCATGTAAAGGATAATTTAAAATGGTGCAAAAATTATGTCAAAGTGACGAAATAATTTCCAAGATGTGTCACTGATACTTTTTAGTGCGATAAGAAAGAAATTCGCGCTTGCGCGCCTGCGTAGCGATTGTAAACAAAACAATGCCTTGATCCGTGAACTCCCAGCATCCCCCAAGGCGCGTGATACAAAAGTTTTCGGCTGGTAGGCCTATAAGTATTTTTCAGCGAATTTTTAAAAAAACTTTTTTGAGCCGACGTATGATACGTCCAATCGGCATACGGGAGACATTTTGACTCGACGTTTAATACGTCCAATCGGCGTAAGAGGGTTAATACAGTATTACAGTTTCCTAATAATCAAAAGTATGACTGCAAACTGATGACAACATATTGGCATTAAAGAACAACCCTCTCCCAAAGAAATGTGTCTTACTTAACATTAAAGTTGAATTACAAGTTGAATTACAATTCCACTTGTGAATTTTAACCGTAAGTAACACTATAAAATATATTTTGCCTTATCGATCTTGAAGAAGGTTGTTCTTTATTGCCACTATGTCATCATCAGTTTGCAGTCGTACTTCTGATTACTAGGACACACTATGTGGGATTTTTTATACCACTATATCAAAGTTAAGATTATTGTTAAATTCATGTTTACAAGATGAACTTATTACCTATAGTATATAGCAAATTATGGAGCAATTTGTGCCATCAGCAGTCAAATGATCCTGATCATGGTACGTTCAAATGTAGCCACCGTCATGACATGTCTATAATTTGAACAAGAGTAGAGGGCAACCAGTAAGCGAATCAAATTACAGCTGTAGTATTCTGTTCGAGAAAGAATGTTTTGCTTATAGAAAGTTAATGATGACGTATGTAAGCGCTTTTGAATACATGATGTAGTTTTTAATAGTGTATGTAGTTTACTGATTACTAGAAGATTACACTGAATTCCTTCTCATTACTTTGAGAGCAGAATTGTTGGTTTACAGATTCTTCTGGAACAAAAGTATTTTTTTGTGTATGCGTCAGAAGATATTTACTACTAATGCTGCATTGACATAACTTCAAAACAAATTAATCTCTAATCTCATGAGGAATGTTAATCCATTTCTGATTACTTGCTGGTCACAACCTTTATAGTCCATGTGCCAGACAACACACACACGCACAGTGTGCATTTGTACAAATGCCTATTGGTCAAAAAGACTCAAATTAGCAGTATGTTTTCTTGAGAGAGAGAGAGAGAGAGAGAGAGAGAGAGAGAGAGAGAGAGAGAGAGAGAGAGAGAGAGAGAGAGAGAATTTAAGACTCTAAGGTTTGGGAGATGTACAATTATTTTATTATCTTGGGATTTTTTGTTAATCTTGGGATTTTCCAAACTACTAACCTTATGAAATGATGCTCTACTCTCCACAAAAATGTTTTCAGTTTTTAGAATTTCGGATAAAGGATTGTGTACCTGTATATTTTTATAGGCTTCTCAAGCATTTCATAAATTCACTACTTAAAATGTAAACTATGCTACTGAGAAAATAATTAATGGTCAACTGAAATTACAAAAGAATTCAAAGGAAAAAATTACATTTTATAATAAAATAGTTTACATAGCTAATTTTCTAACTAGCGTGGCAGCTAAATTCAGAAGTCACGCTAGCACTTCAATTACTTAGTGTATGTGGCCGGTCTCGCCCACTAATGGAAATAATGAGAACGACCAAGCAAACAACCTCATTCCCTCATTCAGTTTTTGTGTCCCATGTCCATCAGAAGGGAGGAGAGTGGGCTTCAATTCTGTAATTACTTGGTAAGTATTTTTTTCATTACGAAAATGTCCTTTTTATATAAGTAACGTACCCTTACTATGTAATTACATGGCTGAAGCTCATTTTGACAGGAGGTGGGTGTCAGGTGAGCTATCTACTTGGGAGCTGGCATATGCTCCTAAGTGCTTGGAGTATGAGCTGGCGCCAGGCTGCCGCTGGTGCCAGATGAACTGGAAGTCAGGAGGGAAAGAGCTCAGGAGCTGGTGGGCAATCCTGGGTGTTCAGAGCACTGCTCTCAGTTGTCAAGAATGTCTTCTCTTCCCTTAACCCCAGATGACACAACCGCTTGCATGTAGGCTATACCAGATAAACCCAAAATCAAATATACAATCAGAGTATGCTTCTCCTCATTATTTATGTTTCTTTATTGATTATAATGTATATATGAAAGTGTATGTATGTGTATATATCTATGTATGAATTTCTATATATATGTATGCATGCATGTAGGTACTCGGAAACTGTCTATATCCGTGATTTATAAATTTTATTTTGTATTACTTTATTTATGTATATGTGTTCTTGGGTTTATATATATGTTCCTATACACACACACACATACTATAGATATATATATATATATATATATATATATATATATAATATATATATATATATATATATATATATATATATATATATATATATATATATATACATCTATATATATATATACATATATATATATATATATATATATATATATATATATATATATATATATATATATATATATATATATATATATATATATATATTATATATATATATATATATATATATATATATATATATATATATATATATATATATATAGTATATATATATATATATATATATATATATATATATATATATATATATATATTATATATATAATATATATATATATATATATATATATATATATATATATATATATATATATATTATGACAAATAAATATCCACCCCATGACTGGGATCGCTGAGGGAAGGAACAGGATCTGGCCGAGAATCATCAACAAAGATGTCGGACAACAACTGCCAACCTTCTTCTGTGACTGGCTCAATATCGTCAAATAATTCGCAATCACTTACTGATTTGCACACTATCTATGTCTCATTTTCATCATCAGATTCCCCTGGTACATATATTTATCTGAGGAATCTCCAGAGTCACCCATGACTAAAAAATACGAGCAGAAATTGATAAAAAAGCAACCAGAACGATAATAAAAAGAATTCTACAGTTGCACTATTGTCTATATGCGAGTCGACATGTCGGCCTGAGTGATAAATAACGGGAAAAGACAGGAAAGATTGAAAATACTGAGCTCCCATTGGTGAAATTACGGTGGACGTCTCAATTCTGTCACTGAAACGTCACGAGATGCCTTACTCCTTCCCTCTGATTGGCTAGTGGGCGGAGCTTATGTTTGACAAGGGATGAGAGAGCATATCCCAGCAACGAGAAGTCTTCAAATACACAATCCCAACATACCAGCTCTCGGTACAAAAGAGAGTGGAAGGATGTATTACGCTACGTCCTGGGAATACTTGCTGGCTGTCAAGTGACGTAGTACGGTACGTCCTGGGGGGAAGGGGTTAAAAATCTTAAAGGGGCGAGAAAAACAAAACTAGGTCTTGGAAGAGTACTTGCTCTTGGTAAAAAGTTCAAGGGTAAATGAGCAAAGCTTCTTACCAAGTTAAACATAGCTCAATACCCCTTAACCTTTAGAGCCAGACTAAAAAATCAATATGCAGCACCCAAGGCCAGGTAAACTTTGAGGTCCGCCAATTTAAGAAAAAATACATCAATGGAAAGAGAAGATTGGGAATGCACAAGGTGTGAGAAAAAAATTCTACAAATTTTTCCCTTCCTTCTACAAAAAGTTGAAAATTACTATTTACAACCCCTTGTGAGGCCTCTTTCACAAGACAATCATAAATTTTACCAAGTTACATGTTTTTTCAAATAAATAAATTTATTGTATTTTGTAAAATTATCATTACAACTCATACAATATCAAAACAGATAAGAAATTCTGAATACATTTGTTGTACATATTTACGTAAATTTACCAAGATCGAAGATAAGATGCAGTAACTATTTTGGATTATACTACATCTCTTTATATTTGTTGGCATTGAAAATTGCAATCATAACTGACGTACTATCATAAAAGATAAAAACTAAAACCAACAGCAACCCCTTGGTATACTTAAGAGGAAATTTATAAAAAGACATCAAGTGAGAGAGATCACAACTAACCCCTGAGCTGCCTGTTTCCTTGATCTTGGGTAGTCTAAAAGTTGCCATTAGTGAATTTATGGGCTACAGAAGTAACAGCACCTCTTTCCGGCCCAATTCCCCCAAATCGATGTTGTAATATTGATGCTCACTATGAGTGGGTCCGCCCATCACCCAAAGCCTTTTATTGCTACTCATATGAGGGGGTCTGTCTATTAAAGGTTAAAGATGGAATAAGAGATTTTAGATCTCCTCAAATCAAAGAGGTAAAACACCTTTTTCCACAGATTTTGAAAAAAGGGACAAGGAGTCTAAGAGGCCAACTACAAAAACAATGGTTTCTTAGTCTGGTACACGGAGGTAGAAGATTGACGACTGTATTCAACAATGGCCTCTGTAGTACATCTTGAAAAAACCCGCCCCTTGTTCTGACAAACTTCGAACAGTTTGTACAGTCTGTCTGGGTAAGGGCAAATGACCTTTGGTGGTATCTCTTGAAATGAGGTTGACTGAGTAGACACAGATTGGGGAAGGAGTCTTGGGAAGTCCACCAACCACATAGGAACAGAAGTCAAATACTAGCATGGGTCAGAACGAGGTTAAGAGGGTCATCGTAACATTGCGATGAGCCTGAAAATATTCAGCACTTCCTTGATTACAAGCACTCCCTGGTTATTGGTGGCCTCAGTTATCAGCGATCCGGTTTTATGGTGCTTGTCTAGCAGCAACAATAACTGGATTTTCAGTGCCGATAAGCAGGAATCTGTGCATATTGGGACTGCCTGTATGTCAAAGGGCAGGAAGACGTAATGGTCAAAGGTGGACCGAACTTGGAGCAGGATGCCTGCTGCCCATGCTAAGAGTCTGAAGCTGGAGAACACAAGAGAGGAAGGCAGTTTCCTTAATGTGGCAAATGGTTCCAAAGACAGCCTACCCCATAGACTCCACGGATCCCAACAAAACAGAGGATTCAAGGTCCACTCAAGGGTAAAAAAAAAGTTTCTCACAGCCCAGTTCATCTGTCAGAACTTCAGATGTCCACAATAGGAGTTCTTTTGCTGTTGGTGGAGAGAAAAAGCGAGTGTCTCCTTGCTAACGTAATCATGTTAGGGCTGTGGTCTTATCTAAATGGATACCAGTCTAGGAGAGGGCAAGGGTCAAGAAGCACTGAAGCCCTAATTGAACTGCTTTCAGCTCTCTGACATAGACATGATGGCTCCATTGACATGTTCCTGAAACTTCTCAGTTCCCAGAGCAGGCTCCCAAACCTAGATCAGGGAGTAAGAAGTCTAAGACTAACATCAGAGGATGTAGGAACTTTTTGACAGAATAAGTTCAAACAGCCACTACTGGGGGTTTAACTAAATTCCAGGCTTTGGGAAAAACGATGGTGTCCAGCTGTGTTTCCCTGTCCCAGTTGGACTAGTGTTAGAAACCTTTGAGCATCTCTTTGAAGGGAAACTAAGACAGGAAAGATTGATGTTCATGCCCAGAAAATGAAGACAAATGTAAGAGGAGCGAGGATTTGAGAAGACTTAAGACGTAGAGGCCGAAGCCTTGATCCCCGAACAAGAAGACCCTGCCTTGTAAGACGGACCTGGGATACTCTACCTAGTCCAGATGTAGACATGGAAGAGTGTCCTACATATCCACGGTCTCCATCCAATCACTCCAGAAAATGGATGCCAAGACGTTCGTCTCTATCTTGAACTTCGTTCTCTAAATCCAGAGAAAAAAAGGAGCTATGGCTAAACAGGCTTGCTCACAACTCTACAGACTCGCAAGAAAACAAGTGAACTTGCAAATCATCATGCAAACTTGCAAATAACTGAGCAGACAAAATATACTGAGTTTGAAAGCTGTAAGCTGAAGGCTATACGAAATCAGCGATAATACTCCACCAAAAAAACCAGTTAGGTAACCAGCAAATACTAATGAAAAAAGCTGCTGCAAAGATACGATATTTACATCTAGACTGGCAGAAACAGAATGAGGTTGTCTGTTTGGGTGTTCCTGGTATTCCTGTTAGTGGGCAGGACTGGTCACCTACACTACACAATGCAAGTGCTAGTGTGAATTTTTTATTTAAGCTGCTGCACAAGTTAGAAACAATACCTATGTAATTACTTGGTAGGTTACTTATATAAAAACTAAAATTATACAGTAGAAACAAAAACTAAAACCAAACTTACTATTTTCTGCTTTTCAAGAAAATATTCCTGGCGCTTGCATTTCAACTGATAATTACCACTAATTGTTTTTGTACTTTCTAACTGTGCCACCTCTGCTACAAGTGACTGGAGAATTTGGTGCTGCTGCTGCATTTCATGACTTAGCAGCATTCGAGAATTCAAAGCTTCTGTGGTTTGCTGTCTATAAAAATGAAACTAATTATTATTTTTCTGTGCAAATTGCAACATCAACATTCCCAAGATAAAAATTATGAGTTTCTGTAACTGTTTTATGTAAGTCCCTGTTCTGAGCTATTACAAAATAAAAATACTGATCTCTTACTTTATGATGTTCCTATCCTTTAATAACATTCAACCATGCCACTAACCTAACTTTTATAGCTCTCATAATGATGGTCTGAAGGGGTTGCTCATAATAGATATACAGCACTAATTTTAATATGTTACAACTTGAATATCTAATCACTGCTACAAAACACAACAGCCTTACATGCAAGAAATTCAGTAAAAAAAAATCCAGAAAATTAGGATAACCAGAGACAATTTACAGAATGAAGTTTTACCTTAATTTTTCACCATATACCTTACAAAAACCATAAAATCATCAATCATACTGGTGCCTCCTACTAAATTTTGGTTCCAATACACAGGCTAAGCCACCCTAATTAACAAATCCCTTTACAACGCATGCATGTCTCTCAAAGTGGAATGTTCCAAATACCATTCAATGGTGAGGGAGTGACATATGAGATTCCAAATGGGGAACCTAATGCATACCAAGGTTCCCTGCAGTCTGCAGTGTCCCTTGTGCCTACAGCACATATATTTTCTCCCTTCTACTATTCAACTGTTACCTTCTGACCAAGTCCCCCTATCCCAATCCAACTTCTAATTTAAATATTTAATTCATGTTACTATAATTTTCATGATAATAAATATGTAAGTTGTGTTCATTTAGAAGTAAAATAGTAGCATATACATTATTCCTTAAAATACATCTGAAAACTTACTGTATCATGGGTAAAGCTGTTGGAAGTTTTTTTCTGTGAATTGCTGACAAAAGCCGGTTAGCTTCTTCAACCTCTGCCTGCCGTCTTGCTTGCAAAATCAGCCCATCTAGACGTCCCTCTTCAGTCTGTCGCAACCTAATTAAAACAGCCAGATATATCAGTATTTTAATCTACAAACTGGAAGTGAAATAAGAAATTGGGACAGGTGAGAAAAGGAAATCCCTAGGTTTGAGGAATCTAACCGAGATGTAGACATTTTTCTTGCTTTAAGGAGGTAAAGACTTAATAAAGTATCCTTGTTAAGCACTACACCCCAAGCAAAATAGGTTCATTTGCAGTAAGAATACTTAAAATTTAAAGCTAGATTCAACAAGTAACCATTTATGTATAAATGATTAAAAAGGAACTCCAGTATCTATAAGGAAAACAAAATCTAGACAAAAACCTGAACAATTCCCTCGACTTCTTTCTGCTAAAAAGTTTTATTCCAAATTTCAAATATGGCAATGCTCAAAAGGTGCATATTTACCACCGCCTCAGTGATGAATGAACATCAGCATTTTTCTTATAAATATTATACCAAAATAGTAAACACACTAGTAACACATTATATTTCACACTTACAGTTCATCAAGTCTATTAAGTTCATTTACATTTTGCATGTACTCTAATTTTCCAGCACCTCGTACCAAATGCATATCAAGATTGTCTGTATCCAAGAGACAGTACTCTGTAGAATCCTCTACTCCGGCTACTATTTTAACACCCTGTAATAAGGATAACATGAAAAACAAAATAACTTTTTATACAAGAAAATACTACAGTATACCTTACTTAGGTATGCACATAACAAATAACAATGAAAATTATATAAAGTCTAACTTATTTGAACACTCAATACATTTACTATACTAAATAAAGCAACCAAAACCTTTAACCATATGTCCTGATGGCTCAAAAACACTGGTTTACTATATTATATAAGTAATGTATCTCTACCATAATTTTTAAATCAGCTTGTTACCAAAATACTCTTATCATATTTTGCATTATTTTGTGGTAAAAAGTAACTATGAGAAAATTACGCTTGTTTGTGAACACCTAGTACTGATTCTGAAAGTGATTTACAACCTGAACAATATCTAAATGCAAGATTTACATGAATGCTGATGCTGCAATATGCCTATGTGCATATAAAATGGATCCAAGTTGATAGTTAAAGACAGAACATAAATTTCAAAAAAAATTTACCTGAATCATCTTCATCCCCACCACCAGCCACAACTTAAAGGGTCAGGTGCCTTAATGTGGCTTCTCCAACCATTTCTAATGAAAGCATCTTCCTTTGCTAAACCCTTCTCCAAACCTCACCTCACTTTATGATCCCATCTAACCCTTTGTATCCCTTTCAACCTTCTGTGTATAACAGATTCCATCTCCTTTTCATTCACCTTTACCACATGCCCAAAGCATCTCAATCTAAACTTTCTTATCATATCAATACTTAACCTTAACTACTCCGGTAATTCTAACTTCTTAATTTTCTAGCCCAAAAATGCAGCAAGGCCCATAAAATCTACATAAAGATCATTTCTTTGCTCTAGCTTCTGCTCCTCTTTTTTTTTCTTTTTTTTATGCCCATGTTTCTTAACCATACATCATCATTGGTCTGATTATGGTACAATAGATCTTTTAGTTTATCTGGCATTCTTTTATCACACACTACTTCTTCCACCTCCCTCCATTTCCCCTAAACTGGATCTTAGTTTCACACCCTCCCTCCTGGCTTTAAGTAAATCCTAGTACATACTTGAATACTACTAGATTCAAGCCTTTGTCCCGGTGTTTTTCCAAAATAACTGTTTCTGTACATCTGACAAAGATATTACTTAGCCACAGTATACTTTACATCCCTACCTAATTTTCGGCAGCATTCTTTAATGCTTATATTAGAAAAAAGTATATTCATAAGAGTAAAATAAGCAGCTGAAGCCAGTGGCAGAACACTCTAATGTACGAGTTCAAAGTTAAAGTTATACGTGATGTAAACGTATGACGCACCAACTCCTCCTACAAAGTGATGATGACAAACAGCTGTCTCTGAAATTCTGGATGAATATTTGTATCCTGTCAAGACTTCAAGAATGGCGACTACGATAAGTCATTGTCCCTGTGGTTGCAGGACAGCTTTTGTGATTCAGCTTGCACAATTGTTTAGAAGTGAGGAGGCCTATGGCAAACCTTATGTAAGCTTGAACAGGTAAATGAATAATAGGGCCCTTTTTTGGGTAGGGAGTACACTCGGACATCCAAGGCTACTACTACTACTACTACTATTACCACCACTACTAAAAAGTGTAAACAAGGAGTAATGGTTGTAATTCACTATTGCTAGTTGTAATTCACTATTGCCAGAGGTTGAAACTTTTTCACAAATAGCCAATTATCTATCGAGAAGGATAATTGACATCATAAGTTACGTCATTATACCTTCGAAAGACATTCCTCCAAGTTTGCTGGCGATGTCTACAAGAAGTCGGTGTTACTCTTATAATTACCAGAATTATGCAAATTTGATAATACAGAATACAGTAAAAAATTAGTGGGGATGTAAGATACCCTGTGACAGTAAAAAATTAGTGGGGATGTAAGATACCCTGTGACAGTAAAAAATTAGTGGGGATGTAAGATACCCTGTGACAACGGCTGTGAATCTCATAGTAATTAATATATAAAAAGATATTTGGTTGAAAAAATGTGAGTATGTACATGGTCTATACTTTTGGTTGAGTATGAGTGAATTCAATTCAGAATCAGAATTAAATATCTTGACCATTCAAAGATAACAGTGCACTTACCTCTCTAAACTGTTTTTTTATATATCCCTTTAACATCTCCGTAAATTTTGCTTCTTCTTGGTGCCATTCAGCAAGGTCTAATTGTGAAATGAACCTTGCATCTTCCTCAGTCTATGGAAAAATTAGAAAGGGCATGAGAAAATTTATTAGACTGAAATGATATACAGTAGTACCTCGAGATACGAAATTAATCCGTTCCGAGGCGCCTTTCGTATCATGAGGTTTTCGTATCTTGGACCACATTTTACATGTAAAATGGCTAATCCGTTCCAAGCCCTCCAAAAACACCCCAGTAAATTTCATAATAAAGCTAAATTGACCTATAAACAATGAAATACTACAACAATTTGGACCATTCAATACCTAAATTAAAAAAAAAAATGCAAAATATAACCTGTAAATAAAGTGTATATTAGTGTACATGGTAACAAGAAATATACTGTACGTAAAAATGAAGCTTACCTTTCGAGTGAGGCTACGTACATATGTAACTATCCAAGGAAGATTGCTTCTGCCTACTTTTCACAATGTTCCTGTGTGAGCCTTTTCGGGGGGTGTCTTCTACAAATAATTGCACTTTATGAAAAGCGGCTTTAATTTCTGCCGTTTTTTTTCTTTTGTACATATGTATGTAACGTACGTACACTTTAAAAAATATAAGTACACAATTCCTGTGTGAGCCTTTTCGGGGGGTCTTCTACAAATGATTGCACTTTATGAAAAGGGGCTTTAAATTTCTGCCGGTTTTTTTTTTTTTTTTTTTTTGATTTTTAACTTTTTTTTTTACTTTACGTAGGTTTTTTTTTTTTGTTTTTTTTTTTTTTTTTTTTAACAGAATTTTAACTTTCTGTTCTTTCTTTGCACCTCATGGACTCTGTTTGCCCTGGTGTCCATCAAAACCCTGTTCAACCAAATGCTCTCTCTGCAACTGATTGGGGTACTGAATGTTCGGCTGCTGACCCTCAACATAAACTGAAGTGCCTTGATTATCCGTACTGGTATGCATGTTGTAAATGATTGGTCTACACCTCTGTTCAGCAGGGAGTGGATATTCTACCAACCTGCAAAGTTTCCAGTTATCCCATGGAGAGACCTTGATCACTTATCCCATGTGAGAGATCTTGGTCACTTTTTTTTTAAATAACGTACACATTGACGATCCCGAAAACGAATACCGCGTGCGTACTATAACAATGCTGGTACCGAGTGGGCCAAAGCACGCCACCACGTATACATAGTAGATGCATGATGGGAGGGACGCTGGCCAATAGGAGAGAAGGATTTCATGGCCGCGACTAGCATCATGAACCAATGGGAGAGCAGGAGGATGGTGGCGAGACTACTAGTACTAAGATGGCGGCGCGCGGTGCGATTTTCAAAATTGTTATCCGGGCGAATCTCGGACTTTCAGAAACCTTTCGTATCTTGAAAACTTTTCGTATGTAGAGCTGTTACATTTTTCGTATTGGCTTTCGTAATTCTTGGATTTTTCGTAAGTTGAGCCTTTCGTATCTCGAGGTACTACTGTATGCTATATTCCAAGGAGTAAGTATATACAGAATTATGATTGAAAAATGTCTAAAAATGTTGTATTCTTTGTTGAAAACTAAGATATTCATTTAACACTGCAGCAAAACATTGAATAAATGTACATAAGAGATACACGCACAAATTAGCAATCAAACAAGTATATAGCCTACTTCTAGGTGATATCCTGGGAACTCACCACTTTAATTTCATACTATAATGTGACGATCAACTTGAAAGCATTATATCTAACCCCCTTCCCTTTCAGTTTTTTTAAATATATAAAAATAAGCAGGTTTTTACATTTATTTTATAGTTCTGTAACAGGGAAATATGAAGGGCATAATTTTTAGTGATTAAAACTTAAGGCGATCTCATGCATGTTTACATACCCCCAGCTAACTCTGGAGTCATAGATAACGCTATTTTCACTGTTTTCTGAATCATGTAGTAATGTAAAGAATTACTTTGGATGTTAGAAAGGCAAAAAGGAAATAAAAATCTAGATTATTGTAGAATTCAAAATTTAGTATTTTTTCCAGGCATTTGGAAAATTATGAATTCAAGCGAATGTCACAAGAGCAGCATCTGACATTGGAAGTTCGTCAAGTAAACAAGGCACACACATCTACTGACCAAAATTAATACTAAATTTTTCCTAGGGGGACTGGCAAATATAGAATTGCGAATTCATCAAAAAACGATGTTAAATTTGGAAGATAGAAATAAGAGGAATATTTAAGAGGCAGACATGATAGTTGATCACAAGAATGCTTGGGATAATCAGGGAAGGGGATAATCCTTTACACAGTAGACCACAGATGCCTCTAAAGTACTGTATACAAACTGTGCGTGAGTAATTATGTCTCTGACTGGAAGGCCACGATCATCTTGATATGTATATCAAAACGAAAAAATGTCCTCCTAATTCTACAAAAATCACTTACTGAAATTAACAAACACGTATAACGAAAGGTGAAAGAGTACAATTATGTTAGTAAGAGTAGTGGGAGAGCCATGATACTGAATGTAATGAGCTAGAAAAAAGTGAGAGAATGTTTTTGGGAGTTTGCATCTGAGCCTTAAAGGGTTTGGAGAAAATGTGAAAGATTTCCATGACTTCAAAATATTTACTTTCATTTAAAATTTCAATTACGGTAATGCTGAAAAGTTGTGTGCTGTACCAGCTAGGCGATTCAAATTTCAAGGTAGGTGACAAAGAATGAGATGGCACTGTGAACCGATAGGGAGTTCCTGGAGTACAAGAGAATGGAGTCTTAACTGATAAAAACATAAGGTTCCAAAGAAAATGACAGTTAAAAAGGAGAGAGTGGTAACAAAACTTTTTAGTTTATGTATTAATCAAGAGCTGAAGCAATAACATGAAAATTTATGTGTACGGATGTAACAACCGCCTACAGTTAATCACCTAGATTGGGGGTCACCCACAGAATAATTTCACCGACATAGCTCATGACCCTTTCACCCATTTTTGAGATATTACACTAACACTCAAAAGCAAAGGTGAAAGTCTTGGTCAAACAATTTACCACAAATAAAGAAGGACCAACATACTGGAGAAAAATAGCAACAATATAGTACTATGTAAATTTTGGTATCCACAATGCTGTGAGTGATATAAAGCAACATTAATCCCCTCAATAAATAGAATAAAGAAAAAAAACAATGAATAAATAAAAGTTTAAGGTCAACCAAAAGTGCAGTAACATTGCAAAAAAAAAAAAAAAAAAAATACTTTCATTCACTCAAATACCTGGTACAGTACTCACCATCTTGTCAAAATTAATAAAAATTTCAGAGAGTTTGTCCAAGCTTGAGGCCAAGTTCCTGTGAGACTCTGATAGATGTCGACTGGCATTTATTACTGCTTCCTGTTGGTTTTTAAAGGCTGCTTCAGCTTCCTTTACACTTTCACTTGCAGAATATACATCCTCTCTCAGCTCCATTTTGTGTGTACTAGTACAAAAATTGAAGTAAAATTAAAATAAGGTTTTACATCAATAAAATCACAATCTTTAAAAGTAAATTGTTCTATTCCTAACTATACAAACCTAAGGTCCTTTACAAAGCTGGAACATGGCCATTAAAACTCTTGAACAAGGTGGCTAAGCAGTAACTACCATCCGGTAGGTGGGCAGACCTGCCTGCCTGGATGTAAACATTCCACTTTGCCTTTCAGCCCAGGTTTAAGATTGCGGAGTGAGTGACATGAGGTAGGCATTAGTAATAAAGGACCTCAGGTTTGTACAATAAGGAAAAATACAATTTAATTTTAAAAATTGCAATTTGTTCCTACATAATATACAAATCCTCGGTCCTTTACAATAGGAAGACTCACTTATTGGAGGGTGGAATCTGAGCGAGTCTCGAACTGACTGGAGTTCAGCACACCTGGGCTGCTACTCTTGATCAAAAGAGCAAGGAGTACCCCACCTCTAACAATTTGATTGGAGTATAAGAACTGCAGGATCAAGAGTCGGACTTCTGGACCTTTTCGAATGAGTGGAGTCATAACTTATACAAAAAAAGGCTGGGAAGGCTATCAAGAGTCAGAGGCACTAAGGAATAGAAAGGAAGCTCGATGTGTAGACTTACCGCATCAGACACAAGTCCAGCAAGTTTAGGTTCGAGTCCTATTCTTAACCTGAAGGAAGATAAGTAGAAGGACGAGGAAGGAGGTGGAGGAGAGGCCAGTCACTCTTGAATCCTTCTCACCTCTAGAACCGCTTACCTTAGGTGAGATGCAACTTGTCCTCTTGAAGGAGTCGGGTAAGAAACCACTTGTTGAGCAGCCACCACAGGTCCAAAGAAGAAAGGTTCCAAGGATTTGTGGGCAATGACCCAAAGGTAGAAAGACATAAATGTGGTCCTGATGAGACCACATCTATCTTCCCATCCAACATATTCTTTGGAATGCAAGTTAAGACTACGCCACTGGTACCCTGCACTCTTGGAGAAAGCGCACAAGTGACATTGTCACTAGCTGCAGAGAACCTCCTCCTATCTTCTTGCAAAACCAAGAGGAAGATGTGCCCTTAGACACTTTTCTCCCTTGGCGAGTCAGTACTGGAGAAAAGTTATCAACATCCACGTCCAGGATGTCGAGTCTTCTGAAGGTACACCCAAGGCGAAGGGGATCATGAATGACCTGAACCTGTCAACAGATGCTGAATGATTTGGAGTTCATCGCTACATCTGAGATGGAGTCAAGATATTGATACCCACCTTCTGCAGGGTGATACTGAAGAAGATCCAAGAAAATCGTCTATCTTCTTTGCCAATGCCCAAGAGATATGAGATGCGGTCTTGAAAAACAAAACTCTGTCCGATGATTCTCGCAAGGGCATGTGCGCCCTAAACGAGAGTCAAATGCTATCTGGAGACCAGAGGTCCCTGTGATGGCAAGACAGAGAGAAGTTCCTCGTCAGTAATTGAATCTCGACTGAGGAGAAAAAATACTACTCATGTGAAAGACTAGGGCAAAAGTGGACCTATGTCTTTATCAACTGAACCAACTCATGATTCTGACCAGAGAAAAAATCTCGTCATTGACACTGTTACAGAGGACTGAAAGAGTTATCCAGCTATTTCCCTTGCTGCTCGGCAAGATAGCATAGTCTTTCAGCTGTGAAAACATGGGGATTGTACAGCCTGAGGAATCACTCTTGCATCACTGGCGCTGGGTTGGGTCACGAAGGAATTCCTTTCACTGCCTTGGAAGTAGAGTTGGCAGGTCAGGCAACAGATGAAGTCTTCCATCATTTATTTTCAGTTCCTAGTGTACGATGTTAGTTGAATACCTTACAAATTAGAAAAATGTCAAGAGAAGACAAAAACTGTTGAGTTTGTCTGAAAAAATAAAAAACCATTCCGAGTCATTGCAGTGGCACACGGGTCAGGTGTGATGGAGCAGAAGACCTACAGATTTCTGTTGTACCGGACGGTAAACAGAATGATGAGGAATCTACTGAGACATAGCTCTGTCTGATGATTCTCGTAAGGGCGTGTGCAAAGCACGTGACAAGAACCCTAAACAAGAGTCAAATGTTGCTCAGAGACCTTAGGTCTCTGTGATGGCTAGACGGAGAGGTTCTTCATTAGTAGTTAACCCTCACGAGGTACGTATGAAGCTCCCAATTTCCTCTCCTTGAAGGGAGATTCGACAGGACCCAGTGAAACTTTCCTCACTCTTCAGAATTCTTTCTGTCCACCTTGCACCTCTCAGAACAACCGAGGGGGTTAAGTGAACAGGTAAGGAGAAAGTGCATTCCTACCTGTCCTGTTAAAAAAACAGCAAGAGGGGTAGATCAAGGGTGATCGTCAATTTGCAATGACTGCATCACGGGGAAGGAGGGTGCATATACCATGGCAAAGCACCAACTTAACCCTTAAACGCCGAATGGACGTATTAAACGTCGAGTCAAAATCTCCCCCAGATTGTTTCCGACCAATGGAACGTTAACCATACGTCGGCTCAAAAGTTTTTTTGTTTTTTTAAAAATTCACGGAAAAATACTTATAGGCCTACCAGCCGAAAACTTTTGAATCATGCTGGGAGTTCACGGATCAAGGCGTTGTTTTGTTTACAATCGTTACGCAGGCGCGCAAGCGTGAATTTCTTTCTTATCGCACTAAAAAGTATCAGTGACACATCTCGGAAATTATTTCATCACTTTGACATAATTTTTGCACCGTTTTAAATTATCCGTTACATGAAGTATTATATATGAAAATGTGTGCAATTTCATTTAAAAAAAAAAAAAAAATACTCATGATTGTAACTTTTATCAGTTTTGAAATATTTCCATATAAATAACGATAGGTGCCAAAATTTCAACCTTCGGTCAACTTTGACTCTACCGAAATGGTCGAAAAACGCAATTGTAAGCTAAAACACTTAAATTGTAGTAATATTCAACTATTTACCTTAATTTTGCAACAAATTGGAAGTCTCTAGCACAATATTTCGATTTATGGTGAATTTATGAAAAAACTTTTTCCTGACGTCCGTGCGGTAACTCTTCTGAAAAAAATCATACATGCGATTGTGGTAATGTTTGCACCATTTTAAAATTAACTGTTACATAAAGTTTTATAAATGGAAATGTGTGCAATTTCATGCACAATACAACTAAAAACAACCCATGGTTGTAGCTTTTATCAGTTTTGAAATATTTTCATATAAAAAATGATAAGTGACAAATTTTCAACCTTCGGTCAATTTTGACTCTACCGAAATGGTCGAAAAACCCAATTGTAAGCTAAAACTCTTATATTTTAGTAATATTCAATCATTTACCTTCATTTTGTAACAAATTGGAATTCTCTAGCACAATATTTCGATTTATGGTGAATTTATGAAAAAAATGATATTGTTATGTTACAATAAAGTTTCATACATACTTACCTGGCAGATATATACATAGCTAAGACTCCATCGTCCCCGACAGAAATTCAAATTTCGCGCCACTCGCTACAGGTAGGTCAGGTGATCTACCGGCCTGCCCTGGGCGGCAGGACTAGGAACCATTCCCGTTTTCTTCATCTATTTTTCTCTCTTCCACCTGTCTCCTGCAGGGAGGGCTGGGTGGGCCATTAATCGTATATATCTGCAAGGTAAGTATGTATGAAACTTTATTGTAACATAACAATATCATTTTCATACAATCAACTTACCTGTCAGATATATACATAGCTGATTGGCACCCTTTGGTGGAGGGTAAGAGACAGCTACTTATGGAATAGACAGGTAAACAACATATGTTGTAGGTATAAATAAAACCTTGGTTCCTACCTGATAGGTGGTAGACTTCGTGGGTGTTTGCCCAGTAGTCTGCATCACCTCAAGAAACTTTAGCGAGATATATGATCTATGGCCAAGAGTTCTTGTGGGTCTGCCGATGGGGTCTTATCCGCTTACTCGGCAGAACCTGAAAGGACTTTGTCAATGGGTGCTGATCCACTTATATGACAATACACCTTATGAAGGAGCATACAACCAATCCCGACCACCTGATCCTAACCACATGTTAGAAATAAAGATTGTTCCGAGTTATCCCCTGAACTCTTCACAACAACCATAACTCAAAAAGCACAATACGCACCACATACATAATTTTCAAAAAAAAAAAAAACAAAAAAAAAAAAAAAAAAAAAAAAAAAAAAAATTTATACTCATCTAATTAGATATCACAAGAGTTTCTTACTGAACAACAGAGACGGCCACCCGTGCAGCACCAAGTCCTTTTTGTTAGAAGAGACTCTAGAACATATCTAAAAAAGAAGGTAAGTATATACTTAAGGATTGGTGTTGGCTCCCATACCCAGGATCGTATCCGCCGATACGAAAGGCCAGAGAACAACATTTCTTTCATAGGTCACACGAACGTCTTTCAAGTAATGAGATCAAATACTGAGTTGCATCTCCAAATGTCGTATCTATGATGTTTTTAAGTGACATATTCTTTTGAAACGAGAGAGAACGTCGCAACTGCTCTCACTTCGTGCGCTTTTCACTCTCAACAGTCGGAACTCTTCGTCAGGACAGATCTTATGCACGTCTGTAATTTGACGTTCCTCACAAAGAATGCAAGAGCATTCTTAGACATCAGTCTTGTGGGGTCTTTTACTGCGCACCAAAGACCTGTCTAGAGCCTTCCATTCTTGGTGTTTTCTCTGGAGATAGAATTTAGAGCTCTTACAGGACATAGAGACCTCTCTTCTTCTCTGCCTACGAGACTCGCTAAGCCTTTAACTTCGAATGACTTAGGCCAGGGATTCGTGGGATTCTCGTTTTTAGCTAAAAACAGGGTTTTAAACGAGCAAATAGCTGAGTCTCCCTTGAATCCTACTTTATCCTCCAGAGCATGTTAATTCACTAACTCTCTTTGCCGTAGCTAGAGATAATAGAATAGGCATTTCCTAGTAATGTCCCGAAACGAAGCCAGATGAGGAGGTTCGAACCTTCGGACGACAGGAACTTGAGTACCACGTCCCAAGGTTCCAGTTAGGAGGGACCGGTTCCTTAGACTTCGTCGTCTCAAATGATCTTATGAGATCGTGGAGATCCTTGTTATCTGCCAGATCTAATCCTCTATTCCTGAAGACTGCCAAAAGCATACTTCTGTATCCCTTTATTGTGGATACCGCTAGATGCGATTCTTCTTTCAGGAATAGAAGGAAATCCGCAATTTCCGCTACAGAGGTAGTGGAGGAGGACAACTTCTTAGTTCAGCACCACCTTCTACAAACCTCTCTTTTTGACTGATATACTTGTCTAGTGGAGGTTCTGCGGGCTCTCGCGATTGCGCTTGCAACTTTGCGAGAAAACCCTCTCGCTCTGACGAGGTCTTTCGATAGTTGAAAGGCAGTCAGAGCGAGAGCGGGGAGTTTTGATGATACCTCTGGAAGTGTGGCTGTTTGAGAAGATCCATCCTTCTTGGGAGGGATCTGGGAAAATCAAAATACCATCCACTCCACTACCTCCGTGAACCAGTATGTGACGGCCAAAAAGGGGGGGGGCTATCAATGTCATCTTCGTCCCCTTTGAATTTGAAGCCACAAAATTTTCTCAGCACTAGTCCCAGGATTTGAACGGAGGAAAAGCGTAGACGTCTACGTGAGACCAGTCTAGCAGGAAGGTGTCTACTATCAGAGCTCTGGGGTCTTCCACAACCGAGCAAAAGACTGCCAGCCTTTTGGAAATGAACGTGGCGAAGAGATCCACGTGAGGAGACCCCCAAAGAGACCAGAGATCTTGGCACACATCTTTGTGTAGGGTCCACTCTGTGTGAAGGACCTGGTTCCTCCTGCTGAGCCTGTCTGCCCTCACATTCCTTTCTCCCTGAACGAACCTTGTAAGTAGGGAGATGTTCCTCTGAGACGTCCAAAGTAGATCTTTTGCCAGTTCGTATAGGAACAAGGAGTGAGTCCCTCCTTGTTTCTGAATGTAGGCAAGTGCTGTGGTGTTGTCCACATTTACTTGAACTATTTTGTTCGAAACAAGAGGTTCTAGACTCTTCAGAGCCAGGTGTACGGCGAAGAGCTCTTTGCAGTTTTATGTGCCAAGACACCGTGCTGCTTCCCAGGTGCCTGACACTTCCTTCGAGCCTAATGTTGCTCCCCAACCTTTCTCAGACGCGTCGGAGTACAACACTAGGTCTGGGTTCAGGATTTTCAGGGAGATTCCTTTGTTCTCCTTTAGAGGGAGCAACCACCACTCCAAATGTGGTCTTATTTCCACTGGAATGGGAAAGGCGTCTGAAAGATGTCCGGTCTTCCAACTCCAAGACCTCTTGAGGAAGAATTGAAGAGGGCATAAATGCAGCCTTCCCAGAGGGAAGAACTGTTCGAGCGAGGAAAGGGTTCCTAGAAGGCTCAGCCATTCCCTCGCCGAAGTCTGTTCCTTCCCTAAGAGAGAGAAGGACTACTTGCAAACCTTTTGTGATTCTCTCTTGCGAATGAAATACTCGAAAACCCCGAGAATCCATCTGAATCCCCAGATAGACTAAGTTCTGTCTGGGGGTCAGCTGTGACTTCTCGAGGTTTACGAGTAATCCCAACAATCTGATCAGGTTCAATGTCAACGTAAGGTCCTCCAAGCACTGTCTCTCTGATCTGGCTCTGATGAGCCAATCGTCCAGATACAGAGAGACATTTACACCTTTGAGGTGAAGAAACCTCGCCACATTCTTCATCAGACTTGTGAAGACCTGAGGAGCTGTGGAAAGGCCGAAACACAAGGCTCTGAACTGAAAGATCCTTCCCCCCGTCATGAAACGGAGGTACTTCTTCGATGAAGGGTGGATCGGGACGTGAAAATAGGAGTCCTGGAGATCCAGAGACACCATACAATCTCCTTGTCGCATTGACGCAAGAACTGAGGCAGAAGTCTCCATTGAGAACTTCTCCTTCTGAACAAATTTGTTCAGAGAGCTGACGTCTAGTACTGGTCTCCAGCCTCCCGAGGCTTTCGCAACCAGGAAAAAAGGCGATTGTAAAAACCCCGGGGAGTTTTGATCCAGTACTAGTTCTATCGCTCTCTTGTCCCACATCTGATCCACCATCGATCGAAGAGAGTACCCTCAGCAGGATCCTTGTACTTGGCTGACAGTTCCCCCCCGCGGTGGGTTGACGGTTTAGGGAGGGGGGAACTGTCCAGGAAAGGGCATACGATATCCCTTCTTATTACAGACATTGATGAAGCGTCTGTGTTTATACGTGCCCAGGCCTCCACAAATCCCAGGAGCCTGGCAACTACTGGTGCTTGGAGGAGAGAAGCATCATTTTCCCTTTTTAAAGGGACGAAAGGCAGACCTACCTCTCTTCTCAGGAGCCTTCCTTCTTGAGTGAGCTCTTGAAGGTAGGGCCACCTCGAAAGGGCTGAACCGATGTACTCGGTCCTTTCTTTTCCGTCGCAGTAGCAGGTTTCTTTTCCTTGCTGACTGGAGTAAGAAGGTCTTGAGTCGCCTTCTCAGTTAATGAACGAGAAATGTCCTTCACTAACTGAGAAGGGAACAAAAAGTCTGACAATGGAGAGTACAGTAGCGCTGCCCTTTGAGAGTGGAAGACCGCTTTCATCAAAAAGGCACTATAGACTGTCCTCTTCTTAAGAAGACCTGCTCCAAATAAAGAGGAGATCTCAATCGAGCCATCCTGTACGCTTTGTCTATACAAGACAAAATACACAGAAGGACTTCTGGTTCGAGTCCTCAGAATCATGGGCTTTCTTGGACATCACCCAAGGGACCAATCTAGGAAGTTGAAAACTTCTAATATATGGAAGAGTCCCTTGAGGAGATGATCCAGTTCTGAAATGCCCCAAGTTATACGGGCAGAGTTCAAACTTTGTCTTCGTGAAGCGTCGACTAAGGTCGAAAAGTCCGCTTCTGTCGAAGACGGAAGAGAAATGTCCATATTTTCTCCCGTCTGATACCAAATGCCTCGTTTACCAGCTAGTCTCGCTAAGGTCATGCAGAAAGACTGTTCTGACCAACTCCTTCTTCGACTCGACTTCCACCCTGAGTTTAAGGACTGAAGAGCCCTCTTCATCGAAATGGCGGGCTTCATTCTAAGAAAAGACGAAGACTTCTTCGTCTTTGCGCTCGAGAAAAAGAGAGCGCGGAGAGGAGGAGCAGGCATCAAGTCGTCTCCATACTCTTCTAGAAGCACGGCTGTCAAAACTTTATAGTTTGATCCTCACACTGTATGTCGTAAATGTAGGGGGTTTCAGTGTTCTTCTAATACCTGTCATGAATGTGAGGGATTAAATGCAGAAGAATGGAAGACTTTAACTTCTTATTTGAAGAAGTTCGAGAGGGATAGGGTTAGACGTTTGAAAGGTGTGAGTACAAGGCCTATTGAGCCTTTTATTGATCCTATTTCTAATCCTGATGAGTTGGATTCTCCCTATATGTCAAATTCACAAGCTTTACTTTCTGAATCGGCCTCGGAAATCGCGATCTGAAGGCTACGATTCATTCAGATGAAGTCCAAAATGGCTGACTTACAAGGTAAGGCTAGTGAAAGTGAACTGTACAGTGAAGTGAGTTCTCCCAGTGTTGTGGAGGGGGCGTTGATCGTCCTGCGACGCTCCCAGGCCTAGACCTCTTCCAAGCTCCCACCCATGCCCAGAGGAGAAGGAAAGTCGAAAACCTAAGGAGGTCGTGGGGAATCCCCAATGGTCAGACGTCCCTTCAGCAGGCTCTGTTTCGATGCCGGCTGCTCAGGGACGCTTTAGAAAAAGCGTCCTGCGAGAGTGTTTCTCATTCCTCCTCTCTCTCTCTCACCATAAACGAGGGTGGAAGGATTTCGGATCTCTCTAGGCCTCTGAAAACGGCATTTAGAGAACCTGAATTGGATTCGAGCCCGGAGCGCTTCTCAGATGAAGCTCCCTCGTCTATAAAAGGCAGAAGGTGGACGTCAGCATCACCCTACGTGGACGTAGCAGAACGCTTTCCGGCTACTTCTCCCCCCGATTGAAGATGACGTGGGAGAAACTTCAGGAAGATTCTCATGCGGTGCAGGAACAGCTAGCCTCTTTTTGTGGGAGGGAGTGTTAGCGAGGGATCCTCCTCGTTTAAGCCAAGGACGTTTCGCTTTCCAATCAAGAAGACTCGTCCTCTCTCCCCTGCAAATCGAGAGGCGTCATGCAGACGTGAAACTTCCAAACATTCCGCAGAGGCTTCGGTTTCGAGATAGAGATCGAGGGAACCTTACGGCAGAAACGTAACGCAGTAACTCTTCCAAAAAAATCATACGTGCGATTGTGGTAACGTTTGCACCATTTTAAATTAGCCATTACATAAAGTTTTATATATGAAAATGTGCGCAATTTCATGTAGAATACAACGAAAAATAATTGAAGGTTGTAGCTTTTCTCATTTTCGAAATATTTGCATATAAATCACGATAAATAGAAAGAAAACCACGTTCGGTCAACTTTGACTCTACCGAAATGGTCGAAAAACGCAATTGTAAGCTAAAACTCTTACAGTATCGTAATATTCAATCATTGTATTCATTTTGAAACAAATTGGAAGTCTCTGAAACAATATTTATTTTATTTACGGTGAATTTTTGAAAAACATTTTTTTACGTCCGCGCGTTACGAAATTCGTACCTCATTTTGTGATAATATATTTTTCTGGTGTGCTTTTATTGTTTTACAATATATTATATACAAAATGATTGCAATTTAGTGTACAATACAACGAAAAAAAAAAAGATACTCGTTAGCTTTTACCGTTTTTGCATAGTGTGATTTTAATACAATTATGTGTGAATTTTTTTTCGTACCATATATCGCATTATTTCCATATGATAATGATATTATTTTTACAATTTCTGATGATTGCATACTAAATTTCAGGCAATGACAAAAAAAGGAGCCAAAAAGGAACTCTTAATCTTCAAAACTAAGAGCGCTGTGATTTTTTGAAAAATTATTTTTTCCGCTTTTTTCCGCGCTCACTAAAACAAAACCGGCTCCGGAATTCGGGGGAGTTTTTTATTTTTACCGCTTCGGCGTTTAAGGGTTAAGGAGAGCAAAAGTTCTCCCAGCCAGGGTCAAGTACTAGATTCAGCTGAACCGAGTACGCCGAGCAGGTCACATAACACAAGTATGAGCAATACTCATCTCCTAAGAACTATCACTTTCCTCCAATACACACTAGTCTCCTTCAAGGCCGAAGCCCCTCGAGGAGAAAGTTCAGAGAAGGATTGCTTCTTCTATCCTACACGCTTGGACCACACAAAGCTGGAACCTGACAGAGCACTTAAGATGTGCTGGCAGGCAATGTCAAAACACTTAAGTGTCTCGGCACTTCTCCCATGTGTTTCTTCACGGCCTGGGGAGAGCGAAATTCCCCGTACGGTTTGAGAAAGGCCCAAGATTCTGTAAAAGGCCGATCCCGAGCAGTCGGATATAACACCCGCCAAGTGCTCATGATTCTAAAAACTCCAAGTACTCGGGGAGCCCTCAAAGTTCCAAGGGACTAGAGTGCTCGGCGAGAATCCCGAATCTCGTAAAAACATTAATCGAGAGCAATCTTCTATCGACTTCCAAGACTCCCAAATCTCACAAAAACAATCATTGGGAGTGATCTTCCCTCACCTTCTGAGTGCTTGCAATTCAAAGATCGAGTGTTCGGTGACTCATTAATTCTGATGAATTCAAGCACTAAGCAAAGACTCCTGAATATTGTAAGAACAATCATGGGGAGATCTCTTCTTGCATTCCAAGTGCTCGTGATTCCAAAGAGTCCATGCGCTCGGTGAGATTCCCGAATTTTGTAAGAACGATCATTGGGAGCAGTCCTCTCTTGACTTCTGAAGAAACTGAAGAGGAACAGGCACAGAACCAGTCTTAGATGCAGGCATCTACGAATGGGATCGAGAGTGCTACTTCTATGGATCGTGCACTCGAGACTCCCAAAATCGCTAGACCCCATAGGACAATGCAAATTAGAGGCACCCCCTTAGAAGTTCCGTAGAACTTTCAAAAGGGAACCTCCTCCCCGTCTCCCTAAGTGTTCAAATCCTCAGGAACAAGAAACCAGGTGGGAACCTGGTGAGCAGTGGCAAGCACTCAGCAAGTGCTAGCGTTAGTGCTGGCGAGAGGAGATGAAACACATGAATGTTTCGCCCTTTCTCTTGCCCTGTGCCTGAACTGGGATGGTGAGAGGTCTCTCTGTCAGCAGCTCAGGATGCTCGCGATACATTAGAAATACAGCCAGTTCCTGGTTGATTTTTGGGGCTCCGTTCTTCAGATGTGTCATAAGCTGAAAATTGTTGTAAGCCAGAACATTGTGCAAAATAATCAAAAATACTTAGAAAACCTTACTTTTAATGCTTTGGGTGTATTAAATACTGGCAGTCTCCAGTTATCAGCGGACTAGGTTAATGGGGCTTGTCTAGCGCCATACAATCATTGATTTAGGATGCCATAACGCACCATGTTCTCATTATCAGCAGCATAAGGCGCCAATAATAGAGTTATGATGTCATAACATACCTAACAGAGGCCAGTCCTGAGCACTTGCATCACCAGTTGCGCCATTGCGTCAAATGACATAGGCGCAAATACACTGTCACAAATATGAAGTTTTTATTGTAAAACTAATATTGTAATACCTACCTGAACACTGAACTAGCCCTGGTCACTTACCAGCCCGAACCATCATTTATTAAAAATTTACCAAATCTTTGGTAAAATAAAACAAAGACATCAGTGTTGCCAATCTCCTGGCAAACACCCTCGTTACCTAGTTACCAGCCCACCGCTAGTAGCCCTGCCTCACGGGCCGGTCACACCTGCCCTCTCACGTCAATCATAACTCAATAACTCTGTATGAGAGGGGAGGAGGGTGGGAATCATTCAGGTGTTCAGGTAGGTATTACAATATTAGTTTTACAATAAAAACTTCATATTGCAATACACCCCTGAACACCTGAACTAGCCCGATTAACACATTAATTTGGAGGTGGGGAATCAAATCTGCCCGGCCCTCCACTGTACTAGTTGTCAGTCAATATAATTGAGTACGCGAGTCAGTCTCAAGTTCATTTGTCACTCGTCCAAGCTAATCTCCCATGTGGCCTTCTAGGCCTGCCATATGTGGAGGGAAAAAACTCCCTGCACCTCTACCCTAAGGTCAAAAACTCATTTGGAGTGCGGAAGGGATACAAACCTGTTTCCTCTCAGCTGGCTATGTGCCTCACCTGAGTAGAGGAAAAACTGAAGACCTCCCATGTGGCTCTCGGCCTCTCATGTATGGAGGGAATCTGAAGACCTCCCATGTGGCTCTCGGCTCTCATGTATGGAGGGAATCTGAAGACCTCCCATGTGGCTCTCGGCCTCTCATGTATGGAGGGAAACTGAAGACCTCCCATGTGGGCCTTAGGCCTCTCATGTACGGAGGAGACAACGGTGTCGTCGATCGTAGTGATGTCCTCTTTTGTAGTGTTGTACCTGCCTGTCTGTACTCTGCCTGGTTGGCACTTGGAAGAATACCCTCAGATAGACCAGACATGTTCTTTCCTATCTTTCCTAATACTTAAAATCTCTTGTGATATCATATCATGAATACCTTATACATATCCGAATATTCGCTCCCTACTGTAATACTAACTCAGACAGCAAGATTGTTGGGTTTAAAAATAGAATTTAGGCCAAAGGCGAGTATTGGCGACCTATGAGGTCAGTCAGCGCTGAAGGGAAATTGAGAAAGTTTGAAAGGTGTGAAAGGAAGAAAAACCTCTGTTGCACAATGAGTCCAGTGTTAGGAGAGCGTGGAAAATAGGATGAGAGAATATGGAGAGAATATGAAATCAGAAAAGTGAGAGAGAGAGAGAGAGAGAGAGAGAGAGAGAGAGAGAGAAACACAATCGTCTAGGATAAAGAGAGAATATAAAATCAGGGAAAAGAGAGAGAGATAAAATCAGGGAAAAAGAGAGAGAGGAGAGAGAGAGAGAGAGAGAGAGAGAGAGACGAGAGAGAGAGAGAGAGAGGAGAGAGAAGAAAATTACGATGCAGTCTTAATAATCTCCACCTCCGCAAATTGCAGCAAGTTAAAAGGGTATTTATCCTAACAGATTAATTAACTCGTATAACTCGGTACAGCTATGAACAACCGAACGAGAACTTGTTGCTAATGCGATCGACTCCTATAACAACATCACTTTATTGTATTGATCAGCGTGTGACAGTAATCGAATCCGATAGCAACATCCGTTATTGTATTCATCCGCGTGGGACGGTAATTACTGTATTCATGTTATAAATGCAGCTGAAGCTAATAAGGCAAAATTACGTTCATCAGCAACCTGGACAGAAGTCCCGAGCTTATGTATGAATTCCAAACGCAAGCCGTGGTAAAAGAAAAAATAATAGCATGAAAGAGCTCATTACTGTTGTTTTCACACAGACAAAGGATTAATAACGTATATAAAGTGTAAGAACGAACGGAATCCTAAATTTAACGCCATCTAACCCGAGGGAAAAACTAGCTTCCGATGAGACGTATCAGTCAAATTTTGGTCGTTAAATTACATCGTAAGACGAACAGTATTACTTCGTTACATAAGTTAAGTATCCAGATATTCATTAATATGCTAACTAAGGACAAAAACATTAGCCGAGACCAAGTGATATGGTTGAATCTGAAGCCAAGGAGAGAAAAAAAAATAGACTAGCCGGCATCCTTGTCTGTCTAAACCACACCTCCTTACAATGGTGCTGTTTGACGACAAGCTAGTGTAATTATAATTTAATTGAAAAGTAATAAAATAATATTTAAAGGTAATTAAATTAACTTTATTAGGCCTAATATTAAATTTCAGTTGTCATTGTAATTTGATAAGACGACTGGTAATAATTTGTTTTGGTAACTGTAATTGACATAAGCTCAATGTAAATACTGACGGCAATAGTCTGTTAAACGTATGAAGACGCCATACATACAAATTAAAATTCCTTATATCTGAACATCTGATTATATGCCCCAAGATAGATACCTCATTGACTATATTAAATGTCAACATAGTTGAAGACACGTCTCCTTTAAGACGTTTGTACAAACTTGGCATAAGTGAGAGTGTTGTTACGTTAGTCATTTTAGTCAATCAGGAGAGAATGAGATGGATACGGCGACGCAAACCCGTATTCGTCATCTGCTGATTCCAGCGTGAATGACTGCCGAGTTTAGTGTTATACTACGCCAATATGATGATACAAACATAATACAATTATAATGCTTTAGTCGGACAGAATCCGATCTTCATTCTGTTCGATTACATTCATATTAATTATCCTCAGATCGGATTCTCGTTCGTTTTCAATTACACCTGTATTGAATTATCCGAAGTCAAGAATGCCTTAAGCCTACAGCGTTAGCCAAAAATAAAATAACTACCGATATGTTGTACAGCGAATACTTTAGGTTAGGCTAGGCTACTGAATATGCATACGATAATATCATCGTGAACACTAGGCTAACCGTAGTTAATTTTATTCGATTTCTCTCATACTGAATATCGTAAGTCAATATGCATTGAACGGAGAATTAGTTGATATTAACAATTATCGTATCGTATACGTAGAGGAAAGTACCTTAAAAAGACGAAGGAGCATATCTGAAAGACCAACCCTGGCCTAAAAGCTTCTGATGCAAGGAACTCGAAGCAGAAAAGCCTAAAGATGCTCTAAGGACACTGTGCCTCTAAAAAACTACTACTTTTAATAGAAAACCGACCCGAAGAAGCCTGCACTTCTCTTCCTAAAACTAAACACTATGTAGCCTATTATCCCTACTCGTATATATCTGACCTAAGTTTTTATCATCCTGAGAACTTACACATCGAGGGAAGGGGAATCTGCTGCCAACAAACTGCCTGCTCCGCGCCAGGGGGGACGGCGGATCCTGCCCGTGGGCTTGCGGATCCCCATAACCCCCAGCACCGGTTAGGGCTGATTCTGGAACAGCAGGGGAGCTGGAAAAGAACGATTAGTAATTCAGTATCCCTATTACTCGATCTATCCTCACCATAATCTTGACCTAAAATCGGTAACAGAGATGTCATCGAGGAAGGGGAATCTGCTGCCAACACTGCCTGCTCCGCGCCAGGGGGACGGCGGATCCTGCCCGTGGGCTTGCGGATCCCCATAAACCCCCAGCACCGGTTAGGGCTGATTCTGGAACAGGCAGGGGAGCTGGAACAGAACGATTAGTAATTTCAGTATCCCTATGCTCGATCTATCCTCACATAATCTTGACATAAAATCGGTAACAGAGATGTCATACTCGATGTCAGCGTACTCTCAAGTCTCTTAAAGAGCACTGTCTCTAAGTCTTATCTTGATCTACGTTAGTCTCTTCCTGCCTACAGTTACTTCTTAATACGAGAACCTTTCCTATTGTTTGAGATACCCTAACATCTGGTCCAAAGACCACTCCTGACATTCCAAACATCTGGTCTTTACATTATATTGAACAGGCCTACAATTTACGCATAAGGAATGACTATCGTGTCATAGGGTACTCATCCTTTTCTTGCATTGTTGGCAAAGACGATACGTTGTTGAACTCCCGCTCGTCGTTTTCTGTGATGTCGTGGCCGAGGATGCAGTAGTCGTTGTCGTAGCCTGTGTTGTTTCTTCCTTTGCAGAATCAATGTCTAATGACAAGGTATTAAGAGCAATCCAACCGTAATCCAAAGGGATGCGTAATTCGACACCAAATTCAATCAAATCAAAGGTGCAAATGAAGGCCGGGCAAGACCAAAAAGGAGTTCGCTGTGGATACATCTGTACTCCACCGCGAACGATAAGTGATTGACGTGAGAGGGCAGGTGTGACCGGCCCGTGAGGCAGGGCTACTAGCGGTGGGCTGGTAACTAGGTAACGAGGGTGTTTGCCAGGAGATTGGCAACACTGATCGTTTATTTTAACCAAAGATTTGGTAAATTTTTAATAAATGATGGTTCGGGCTGGTAAGTGACCAGGGCTAGTTCAGGTGTTCAGGGGGTGTATTGCAATAAATTTTTTTATCATTTTCCCCTTGAAGCCAAGTTTTCAGTGTAATTAGCCCATATAGAAAACGCAGTCCTCTAGGTACAGTTTTTTTTATGGGATTTCTCATTTTCTAGTAAAAACTAAATTTGGAGAGAGAGAGAGAGAGAGAGAGAGAGTTACCGTACGTACTTAACTAATAACTACTTCTATTTAAATCATTATTTATCTATTACAGGGGGTCCTCGAGTTACGACGTTGATCCGTTCTTACGATGCGTCGTAACACGATTTTCAGCGTAAGTCGGAACATTGAAAAATACCACATGATTTAATGTAAATACCTATCAATAACAACGAGAGAACAATTCCTTACCTTTATTAGTTTGATTGGCTTGCACACTGGAGAGGAAGCTGCGGTGCTGGAGAGACTGGGGGAGGATTGTTGAAGAGAAAAAAGAACCTCCAGAAGTTGCTGGAGATGCTGAGGCAGGTGATTCTTTTGAGGTGAGCAAGAACATACTAGTACTGGAAGATGCGAGGCAGGTGATTCTTGAGGTGAGGCAGAACATACTACTGGAGATGTTGGGGCAGGTGAGTCTTTAGGTGAGGCAGAACCTACAGAAGGTGCTGGAGATACTGGGGCAGGTGAGTCTGGGTTAGCAGAACATTCAGAAGGTGCTGGAGATTGTGGGGCAGGCGAGTCTGGATTAGCAGAGGCAGCTGAGGTAGAGGGTACAGGATCTCCTGCAGGCCTCTCTACCTTCTTAAAAATACTGCTCCAGTTAGTCTGAACAGAGAGCGACCTCTTTTCATCCAAGATCTCCTTGTAACACTGCATCAAATCCATGACGCCTCTGGAAACCCCTAGTGAACCTGTCCAAGTTGGGATCCTGAGCCTCAAAAGTTGACAACGCTTGCTGCAACTCTGCAAAACCTCTTATCAAGTCCTGCCTTGTGAAAGCCTTAGGTCTGGGGGTGGGTGCTTCTTCTTCTTCCTCTATCATCTGCTTCTCAGTTGTATCAGGTCCTCAGCAGATAACTCCTCGCCATGAGACTCCAGCAGCTCTGTAACATCATCAACCTCCATCTCCAAATTGATTTCCTTACTCAGGCAACAACGTTCTTGACAACTAGCTGAACTGTGTCCTCAAACCCATGGAAATCATTCACAAATTGAGGACAAATTTTCTTCCAGGACACCATTCCATGTTTGTTTGCTTAACCTCCTCCCAGGAATTAGCAATGTTCTTTACAGCATCAAGGATGTTGTAGGATTTCCAAAAGTCCTTCAGAGTCAAGTCCTTCTTGGTTTCAGTTGCCTGTAAAGCCATAGCAATTGTCCTTCGTAGGTAGTAGGCCTTGAACGAAGCAATCACTCCTTGGTCCATAGGCTGTAAAAGGGCCGTGGTATTAGGTGGAAGGTTAAACCACCTTGACATTAGGGTTGAAGTCTCCCAGCTGGGCAGGGTGTCCAGGGGCATTGTCCAGCACTAGCAACACCTTAAAGGGGATACCCTTGGAGGCGCAATACCGCTCCACACTTGGAACAAAAATGGTTTACGAACCAGTCCTCAAACACTGCAAGTGTCACCCAGCCTTTTTGTTGGACTTCCAAATTACTGGTAGTTGACCCTTCCAAATGCCCTTGAGTGCCCTTGGATTTTCAGCCTGATACACCAACAAGGGCTTCAGTTTGAAGTCGCCAGCAGCATTACCCCCAAGAAGTAAAGTTAGCCTCTCCTTGCTGGCTTTATGACCGGGTGCTGACTTCTCCTCCCTTGGCGATGTAAGTGCGGTTAGGCATACGTTTCCAAAACAACCTGTCTCTTCTACGTTAAACACTTGCTGAGCAGAATAACCCCCCTCCTTAATTATCTCAGACAACGCTTTAGGAAATTCACTCGCTGCTTTCTCATCCCCACTAGCAGCTTCACCTTGCAATTTAAGGTTATGGTAATGGCCCGAGCCTTAAATCGCATAAAACCAACCCCTATAGCCACAAACTCTTCACTTTCACTTCCCTCCCCCTTTTCTTTTTCAACGCTTCAAACAATCTTTTCGCCTTCTCCTGAATCACCATAAGCTGACTGGGATACGCCGTTGATTTTGGTCTTCCAACCAAAGCACCAATAACCTTTCCATTTCAATTATTAGACCACTACGCTGCTTAGTTATCACTGTCGCTTTCATAGGAGCAGATCCTTTCACATGTTCAACGATGCGCTCTTTATCTTTGAGAATGGTAGCAAAACGGTCGAACGGCTAAGGCCAAGCGAGCGGCCAATGTTTGTTGGCGTTTCTCCCTTCTCAGATCGCTTGATAATGTCCACTTTAATTTCCATGGTGATGGCCTTTCTTTTCTTCGATGCACTACCATCAGAAGAGTCCGCCTTGCGCTTGGGAGCCATAACAAAGAGCAAAAAGTTACAAAAAACGATACAACACGAGGGAGAGAGAAGGCAGTGTAAACAACCAAAATGGCGTATGGGTGCGAGGAATGAGCGTAGCGAAGCGACGCGTCCTCTCCCCCACAAAGCGTATTCTTCCGCCGTGCGCCCGGAACTAGTTCGCGTTTGTTTTTACGTTGCTTACGACGCTAAACCGCGTAAGACGGAACGACGCAAAATATTATTTTTTATATTTTTATGGGGGCGCGTTCGTAACCACGAAACATCGTAAGTCGAGACCAGCGTAACCCGAGGACTTACTGTATATGGTTTATACCCTATTAGGCTAATAGATTATAGATTGTAGTTTAAGTTTGTACTACTGCGATACTATGATTAAGATGCAGTAACAAAAATAAAATTAATCAACTAACTAAAGTAAGTAACAAATAAGTATAATAAAATAAAAATAGATGAGAATGAGATTTACTTTTAATTGAATAATCCAAATAATAACAAAGACAAATTAATAAATTATTAAAATAAATCAAATATAAATAAATCAATCGAATTATGAAATATCCATTTTATAACAGGCAGTCCCCAGGTTACGACAGGGGTTCCGTTCTTGACACGAGTCGTAAGCTGAAAATCGTCATAAGCCAGAAGATCGTCAAAAATCCAAAGAAAATCTTACTTTTAATGCATTGGGTGCATTGAAAACTATGTAAACTGCATTCTTATTGCATTTTTCATCAAAAAAACCTTCAAATATTGATTATTTTACATTTTGGTGTCATATTTCATCTGCTAGATAAGCGTTGTAGGCGTCGTAACCCTGGAAATAATGTCTGATGAATATAATTAAGAAGCGCCTTAACCTCGGAACGTCGTAAACCGAACCCATCATAACCCGGGGACTGCCTGTACTATATGATATTTCATGTACATTAGATTAATTAGTTAAGATTACCGTATGCGCCAGCGACGCAATGTGCAATGGCGCGAAAAAAAAAAAAAAAAAAAAAAAAAAAAAAGACGGATTGAAGCCGACGCAACGCCCCCTCCAGCAATGAGGGGTTGACATTGATGCAATGCCACCAAACGAGCGACGCGCCCAATTCTGACAGAGGCGCCATTAACCGGTAATCGGCACCATAAGTGACATAAATTGCAGTTTCTGTTAAAGGTAGTTTTCGCTTATCAGCACCCTGCTGATAACCGGGGACTGCCTGTACGTACTTTGTGAACTGCTATTTCATTGCATTTTTCATTAAAAAAAAACTTCAAATATTGATTATTTTGCCTTTTTGGAGTCACCATGTCATAAGCGTCATAACCCTGGAACATGCTTTGCAAACCTGGAAATAATTTCTGACGAATATATCAGCGTTGCAATCTCAGAATGTTGCAAGCTGAAACTGTCGTAAACCAGGGACTGCGCGAACAAGCACTCGGAGTGACTTGAAAATAGGCGCCTGTATAGAGGCGGAACCCCTAGACTGGTTACGGGAATGCAAACTGAAGCTTGTGCTCCCATAGCTCCCAAAACAAAACCCTCGGGCTTGCGAATCGTTCCCAAACCTGAAGACTGGAAGAGCTGATGAGAGATCCCACTGCCTCCTAAGGAGCAGACAGCCCTTAGAAATTCTGCCGGAGGAATTGTTGGGGGGGGGGGGGGGGGAGACAGCTTTCCTCTTCTTTGGACGAAGGGGGCTGATCTGGTTTCCGGAACCTCCTCGAGCCACAGCCACAAAAGAAGTAAGGTAAGGCAGTGGAGGAATAACGTTTCTTCCACAGGATGGTGATTATGAATCGTCGATAGCAGTGGCAGGAGTCACAAGGCAGCTATGACTCTCACACTCTTGGCACTAATTGTAGAGTACAAGTTTGTTCTATTTACCTTAACTGTGACAAGTGTATGGATTGGGACGAGAAGAAATAGAAGACTTTAGCTTCTCACTTGACAAAGTTAGAGAGAGACTATATAAGAAAAGTGGCTTCTGGAGCCTATGTTAAATCATTAGCTAGCCAGGGTATGATTCCTAGGTCTAGTAGAGTGAATGTACCTGTTGTCTCTTCTGCTCACATTGTCTCTCTCTTACCTAGCCCTCCTCAGATACCACTACCTCCTCGCCTAAGTCCCACGCTTCCAAACCTGATTGCTTCACCAGCCTTGAGATCAAGTTTGACCAAAAGCCTGGTCTAATTGTGAATACAGTGGCCCAATTAGGGGCATCAGTAGATGTCTTTATGGACAGAATAAGAGAGAAAGGTGCCAGTGAAGTGATAGTGTAGGAGGTGGCTGCCTATCCCACTGACTCTCTTAGGTAAGAGTCACTATCATATTCCCCTAATCCTGGGAGGAGGTATACTGGAAGCTCAATGGAGGTCAGTTGGGTCTGCCCACGGGTAGTCTCCCCTTTGGTCGTACCTGTTGTGTCCCAAGTTGCGACAAAAAACAGCCATTGGAAAGGCATCTCAGATGTGCATCATCTCTCCTCGAGTTCTGGAGATTCCAGTCCTTGCTGCAATACTGGTAACTAAAAGCGTTGGTCAAACATACGTCAACTAACAGGAAAAAGTCAGTCTGTAAATCCTACTAGGAGAACAATTGTCAAATTAAAACGTTCCACTGGAAAACCTAACTAATACATATGCCAAAGGCTACTGTAGGAAAAATACTTCACCGATAGGGAAGATATCAATTTGAATCCAAAACCAAGCTGCACTCTTAAAATTGTATGTGGTCTTAAGCCAGCAGAAACAAAACTGAAATTCTTGCTAGATCAGCAGTTAAAATGCCTCTCTTACCCCGAAAGTGGTGAACTTCAAAATTCAAGTTAAAATGCCTCTCTTACCCCGAAAGTGGTGAACTTCAAAATTCAAGTTGCTGGGCGAGTAAACTCTTAACTAAGTAATTACTACCATGAGATTCAGAGTCTCTGTAACACGGTTTTTTGGACTGCTCCTTGTCAAAGCATCGGATGTAGCTGAAAGTTGACATATGTATATTTTGCAACCACACACAAATTTTGTCAGCATTATCAATAACCTAAACCCGATAGTTTTAATTTTTATAGAGTAAAAATGATCTAGCCGACGCCATGGCCAATGATTACGAGCCAAGAGTTGAAAAACATTCATTACGTAAGCAACGTAAACACCTTTTGAGGAAATGTTGCCCTGCCCATCCACCAAACAGACACTCCATCGGCTCTGAAACCCAAAGACTTTATGAATGGCGGAACAATACGTACATAGATATGGGTGGGGTATCAGTGCTAGCGTAGTAATACTACTGTCGCAGTAGTGCCGCAACAGTATAGCAGTAATATATATGAATTAAACGTTAGGTGCCAACGCGGGGATCTTGAGGATCATTTAGCACTTCTTACAACTACTTGAAAAATTAGTTTTATAGCCAGAAGTTAAATTTTCTAATCCAACAATGCCCATGGTAGCCTTCAGTGTTATCCTGAATTATAACGAGGCAAAGTGGGTGGAGCCTCATGAAGTCATCATTCTGACGATAATTATTGGTGAAGGTTTAAAGCCAATATACGGTACCGGCTATTTTTTTTCAGTAAATAGGTAGATAGCCAATAAATAAAATTTTCTTGACATTGGATATAGCAGTTATCAAATCAAGCTTGTCTACTATGTTTTTGAAAATTACCAACTATTCCCGACATCTTGTCAATCTGATTGTGACCTATAAAGTAGACTGTAATTTCTTAGGAAACCTATTTTGGGAGTTAGACTAATAATCAAAGTGTTTTTGTATTTATTAACATATTTTGTTGGTTTGTTCATTATGACAATTATCAGTGGAGAGGTTCCAGAGTTCATAAAGGTGCACTGCTTTGCTTGTACTTAAATTTGTCATTGTTGCCAGAGGTTTAGCCTTCATTACGTATAGCCAATCATCCATCGAGAAAGAGGGAAGAAATGCTGTCATATGTTACGTAACGAGTGCGTTCGAAACCTTTTCTCTGAGTAAGTTAGCCCGTCTTCAAAAAAAAGTCACTTTTACATTATAAATACCAAATTTATTCAACCTACGTAATGCAGAATACACTCAAAATTTATGTGTAGATATTATATGTATTCTGAATAAGTGTTATATTTATGAAATGCATAGATAAAAAGTTATTGCAAAAAAACAGTGTTACAGAGGCTCTGAATCTCATAGTAGGTAAGTTACTTGTATAATAATAACTGTTAAATTAATTAACAAAGTAACAACTTAATGAATAATATAACAGTTAGTAACACATACTGTAATTGGTTAATGTGCTAAGGAAATATAGCTGAGCTGTCATATATAGCAATTTTAAGGTTGTTAAACAATACTGAATACCATAGGGCATACATAAATACAGTACATACATTAATACTATCAACTTTACTGAGATGGAAAATGGTACATACTGCAGGAATTTTTTTAGTGAAAAAAATCTGAATAAGACTTCCTTATTTGTGAGCCTTCTATTTTAAGCATTTATTACAGGTCTGCTTCCCTGAAGTTCAATTTTCATATACAGAAGATGAATAATACAAAAAAAATTATCATTTCACTTTATTTTGAGTGAACATAAAATCGAGTACGTGGGGTGGTGTATTGGAAATTACTCTTCAGCCTATATAGGAGTTAAACAGAAAACATCTTGCCCAAAGACCAGACAAGAGTTGAATGAAGGCTTAACCTCTTCATTACCAAAAGTTTGTTTGGATGTACGCGGGAACCACCATTCAAGTCTACTACACTGCGCCGGGTGCATAAAGGTGGTACGCAAAGTACCACCAAAACTCCTTTTTTCAGATAAGGACTTCCAATCATTCTGTAATTTTGGTTTGAAGAGTTTGGAGCAAAATAAACAGTATGACACGATGCCAGACGTATGATGAACCCAAAAAAATATTATTACTGCTTATTTATCTACATAGTAGTGTGTAGGTGACAGATGAACTGCGTCTCAACAAAAAATTACAAAACCAAACAAGCGTAAACATGTAATAACTTCTACCCAAGTATAAAACCAGTTGCATCATCATTTACTGTATTTATTTATTTATTCACATATTACATTTTACAAATAAAAGATATGAACACCTGATAAATGAAGGTAAAAATAAAGCCTTATAGTAACTTTATATATAAAAAACCAAACCAGAGAAAAAGCGAAAAAGCTATTTTTTCTGAGGACAAGAAGCTTGAAAAATTAGTTTAGATACCCCTAAAGTTGTTTTCTGTGATGAAACTAATCTTAGAAAACGTAGAAAACGACATCGACCAATTTTTGAGAGATATACTATAAAAATGATATTGTTAGAATACAATAAAGTTTTGTACATACTTACCCGGCAGATATATACTTAGCTTATGTCTCTGACGTCCGACAGAAATTCGAATTTCGCGGGCACACGCTGCAGGTAGGTCAGGTGATCTACCCCCCTGCCGCTGGGTGGCAGGAATAGGAACCGTTCCCGTTCTAGAACCAGATTTTCTCTTCCACCTGTCTCCTGAGGGGAGGCTGGGTGGGCCATTCATCGTATATATCTGCCGGGTAAGTATGTACAAAACTTTATTGTATTCTAACAATATCATTTTTGTACATGCAACTTCCCCGGCAGATATATACTTAGCTGATTGACACCCTTGGTGGTGGGTAAGAGACAACTATTTACTGAATAGACAGTAAACAACCATACGTTGTAGGTAATAAATAAATAAAACCTTGGTTCCTACTTGTTCAGCGGAAGATTCCATGGCTCAATGCCTAGGAATCTGCTCGCTCAAGAGCCGCAGCGCGGTGTGACCTATGGCTTAAGAGTTCTTGCGGGTCTGTCGATGGGGTCTTATCCATTACTCGACAGAGCCTCTTACATGACAATATGCCTATGCCTAGTGGCATAATTAAGGAGCACAACACCGATCCCGATCACCTGATCCTAACACGAGGGTTAGTGCTTAAGTTGAAAAGAGTTATCCCCAAACTCCTTTCAAACAACCCAAAGAAAAAAACACGACGTTAACTAAAATTTAACTCACTAGTTAAGGATCAGTATCGGCTCCTATCCCAGCAATGTATCCGCAGACACGTATCAACCAAGAGAGAAGGATCTCTCGTAGGTTATCTTGACATCCTTCGGATATGGGGAAGTCACACGAGTTGCATCTCCCGTATGTGACAGCTAATATGTCCTTATGACATATTGTTAAGGAAAGAACAAGAATACAGAAAAGCTCGCACTTCATGCGCTTTTAATTCTCAGCTGTTTGAAGGAATCATCAATGCACTTGTCAAGTGCTTAGGAGATCACATTGTCTCAAAGAAGGCCAGGGCATTCTTTGATATAGATCTCTTTCTGGGTGAAGCCTGGAGCCTGCTAGCGCTAGCTGTCTGGCCTGGCTGGAGCCTTGCGCCTGAATGCGCCTAGTTCCTGGCTGAAGCCTGCGCCTGCCTGGCCCTCGCGGCCGGCCTGGAGCCTCGCGCCTGGCTGGCGCCTTGGATTGGCTCCTCCCTCCTGGGCTAGCGCCTCGAGCCTGGCTGGAGCCTTGCGTCTGGTGGCGCCTTGCGCCTGGAGCTTGGCAGAAGCACTTATGATTACTGTCTATGAGTCTGCATGCCTCAAGAGTTTCAGCGCAGGTAGGGTACCTATTACTGACAAACCCTTCTGGATCCTCATTTCAATGGGGGCTAGCCCGCTTACAACGACAGAGCCTTCTCGGATCGTGCCAATGGGGGTGACCCACTTACATGGCAGAGCCTTACCTGTATAATATCAATGGGACTAGCCCTCTTACATGACAGAGCTTTAGGTTTCTCTTTACTGGAAGGAGCCTTGCGCCTGGATGGATCCTCAATCCTGAACTGGAGCCTAGCCTTGAAGGAGCCTGGCACCTGGATGGCGCCTGGCTGGCTTCTAGAGCCTGGGCTGGCTTCTAGAGCCTGGCTGGCTTCTAGAGCCTGGCTGGCTCCTAGAGCCTGGCTGGCTCCTAGAGCCTGGCTGGCTCCTAGAGCCCTGGCTGGCTCCTAGAGCCTGCTGGCTCCTAGAACCTGGCTGGCTCCTAGAGCCTGGCTGGCTCCTAGAGCCTGGCTGGCGCCTCGCGCCTGGCTTGGCTCCTCCCAAACTTGCTGTAGCTTCGGATCTTGGAAGAGTCTCTAGGCTGTCTGGCGATTGTCCACATCGGACACTCTTATATCTGTCCGATTTGTTCGCCTCTGGCGCATTTGCGCCAGGTTAGAGGCCCGCTCCCTTCTCAGTATCCGGCCAAGACAGCGTTCCTTGGAACTGTCCGCCTCTGGCGTTTTCGCCTGTATTGGCATTGGCGCTTGGCTGGCGCTACATTGTCCGAGAGTCCTGAACAACCACATAGTTTATCAGGAGACTGGAGAAGGGTGGAAGAAATTCTTCCCCTTTGAGCTTTTGGCCCCTGGCAAGGGGAGGTGATTTTAGTCAGCTACACCCAGTAGACGACAGGATATCTAACAATACGAGTCTTCCTCCGAGGAGGATCCTTCGTGAACACTTCTTTGCTAACGAGATCTCTTCTTACATGTTGATGAGGTTCTGTTGCAGAATCTTCCCTATCCTTGCCCGAAGGAAGGGAAGGAGTCTGGAAGTCGAAGGAGAGACTGAGCTGAAATTGGGCGGAACCCTGATTTCTAGCTCTTATTGTATTCTTCTGAATACTTCTGGGAAGCATTTTGAGCCCTCATCGCACCCCGAAGACTCTGTAGGCAAACGTTTAAACCATCTCTTCTTCTGTAGATGAAAATGTAAGTACCTGCCTGGGCAACTAAACTTCTATCTGAAAGCGTTGCGTCAGGAATAAGAGAGATTTAATTTTGCTTTACAGACATACTATGCTGGCAAGAACCCATTGCCGAGTCTCCATTGAATCTGATGCGAGATTCCAATGCACAAAAAATTCACTTGTCTTCTTGGTCGTTTAGGACTAAGAGAAACAAAGAATTCCTTCATAAACTTCCTCAAAGAAGTTTGATGAGGAGCAGTTCCATTTTGTCGGAACACGGAATCTGTGGCCACAAAAAAAAATTCCATTCGAAGTACATGATATCCTACTCTGTCCGTATTGCAGGTATCGTATAGATCCCGAAGATCTTAATCCTCTGTTATCTCTAATTCCCCTTGTAGAGACAGAGTATAGCCTTTTACTGCGTTCTTTGATAGCAGATATATACATAGGTGATTCTTCCCTCTGAAAGTGAAGAAAAAACCTCGCTATGTGGTTCACAGAGGTATCGGAAGAGGACAGTTTCTCATTCCATCTAGCACGATCGGCAATCACCACCACCCAAAAACGCAATTCTATGTCCTTAGCCATGACTATTGTCATTTACCTTGAAAAATCCTCTCATTCATGTCCACTTCTGGTCAGTCTGCACGTGGAAAGACTCAGAGTGGAGAGGTTTTCAGGTCTATTTATAATAGATTCTGATAGAATATCCAGATACTCTTGGAAAAGCCTTACGAAACATGCTGTGAGAAGAACGTGACTTCTGTGAATCCAAACCTCTCTAAGGCCAAAATGAGGCATTCATCCTCTCTTCCTTTGACGCCCATTTATCTTAATATCTGTTAAGAATTTATAACTAAGGGGAAAAAAGCGAAAGCTTAAGTTTTATTCCCCGTTCTTTACAAATTAACGATGTCGTATATTGCTACCTCTCTTGTTCGAGGAAAGGAAGCAGTCTATAGGAAGCCTGTTCGTCTTCTACCTTGAAGAGATCTATGAAGACTTTCCGCAGGTTCTCAAAACTCTTTTCAATAAATGTTAGACATACGTTAACAGTTATTATCTTCAATCGAGAAGGTTCTCACGGACATGCAAAAATCTTGCATCGAACCTTTAAGGATCGTTACGTTCCGTGTCTGTTCCCAAATAGGTTCGCTTTTGTTAACGTGAACAGGGGCGAAAAAAGAGATTCTCGATGCCTCTTGGCGATATGAGAGAGTCGTGGAATTGGCCTAAGTGATTAAAAAAAAAAAACATTTCATCATTCCTTGTAAGCGACCCCTTTCGATTAATGGGTAACGAAATCAGGAACGAATCTTGCCGTTACCGGGCCTCCGAGAGGCTACTGGTTTGTTTGTTTGTTGTTTATGGTGTTTTTACGTGACTTCCGAACCACGTCGAGAGTGAACTTCTATCACCAGAAATCCACATCTCTCACTCCTCAATCAATGGAATGGCCGAGAATCGAACCCGCAGACCACCGAGGTGAGAAGCAAAAACACAAACCAAAAACCACTTACTGGGACTCTTAGGTTAATAAACCTCCGCTCAAAACGAGAGAAAATATCTTGGATGGTACTTCTGGCTGCGCCATTGCGCCAGGCTGGCACTTCTGGCGCAATTTGCGCCAGGCTGGCGCTTCTGACGCTTTGCGCCAGGCTGGCGCTTCCTTCTAGTTCTTTTAAGGTTATGTGCCAGAACATCTGTGCCCTTATGGTACCCGACGACCTCCTTCACGTGTTAATTCCGTTCTTAGAGGAAAAAACTTTTATATACGTAGTATAGTCCATTCAGGGAAACAACTTCTGCCACTAAGAGAATGTTTCCCATCCGACTCACCCATCTTCTCTTGAGCAATATCCGATTCTAAAAGGTTGTGTGCGTTTCTCGAAAGGATGAGAGATTATATTATTTCGTGCTCTGCCGTATTAGACTCCTTTTATATACTGTCACATTGTGGTAAACAGCATTAATCTAGGAAACCTTTGTAAGGATACTAGGAATTCTGTAGTTAACCTCGGTATGCGCATAAGACTTGACCATACCGTAGTCTTAAAGTGAATTCTCTTCTACTACATTCATCTTCTCACTAAGCATGTACTCTAATAAGCCATGCTTTCGTAAGCATGAGAGCATCATATAATATAGAGTTCCGCTGCGTTAGAATCCTTTAATAATGTTACATACGGTAAACAGCATTGAAAGGTTGTAATATCTTTCTTATTGAAAGCTTCTTAGCAAAAGGCAGACAATATTTATTTATGTTTGCTTAACTATCCCCTCAATCCGAGGCTAAAACCGCGATTGTAGGGGAGAGACCCGGTTAGTTATTCCATCCCGCAGGAGAGAGACATGTAACCAACCACTCATGACCGACACCTGCATGTTACTGCTGTTGGTCTCTAAGGCGCGATAGCAGTCTCCGTTAGCCGTCTGGCCTTACTCTTCCAAGTTGCAGCTACTCCATTAAATAAAGGAATCTTATAAAATTATCGAACTTCAGGAAGTTCTTATTAATGCATATTTAAGCGAAACTAGACTTCGATAAATCTAGAAGCTAAGTAGGTGTTGTCTTAACCAATCCCTTTAAGCGTAGTCCTTCCTAGGAATTCCTGGAAGGATACTGATAATTGATGTTTGCCAATCTAACAAAGAGTAACTACGGTATGTGTGATTTGCCGTATCGTATTTCTCATACAGCAGATACTCAACTACCTTCTTTCCCTGCCGAGGCAGATAAAGGAAAAAATTTTTACTGTCTTCGTTCTTTTCGTTAATAGAATGATAGAAAGAGTATATATATCTCCTTAAGGAAGGAAGTTAATCCAGGAACTCTTTAAATCTTCGTGATTTCCTCATAAATCGCGGAAGAGACAGAATTCCTGTTCGTCTGTAGGGGTTTACGGAAGGAAGTAGATATTTCCTATCCGCATCATACCCAAACGTCGATGAGATTCTTATAAGAAAAACTCCCAAAGCGCTTGCCTCTTCATAACGAGGGAAGAGCATGAATGAAGGAGTTGTGGTCCGCATTACTCAAAGAGGAGCCTCGCGACTGACTCCTCTCTCCTTAAGAAGATTTGGAATATTCTGGCGCCTGGCTCCTTGCGCCTAGCGCCTGGATAGTTCCGCGCGTCTGGAATGTTCCGCACGCTAGAAAGGAGACTCGCTCCTGGAACCGTTCGCTTGTGTGGAAGGTCCGTGCGCCCTGATAGTTTACCGAGCGCCTACTAGACCCCTTTTAGAAAGAGCCTCTTGCCCGGAAAACGTTCAATGGAAGGATCGTTCTGATTGCCACTGTACTATAAGGCTCCTTGCTCTAGCCGTCTGTTTTTCTGTTGCAATTTGCGCCAGGCTGGCGCTTCGTCTCTTTGAAGGCGCCTTGCGCCAAAAAAAAATTTAAAAAATTTTCTAGAAACGCGGCTCGCGCTCAGTTGCTAGAACGCGGCTCGCGTTTGGTTGTAGGAACGCGGCTCGCGCTAGTCTGTTTTCTGGAACGCGGCTCGCTGCTGGCTGTTGGAACGTTGGCCTCACGCTAGCTTGCTGGAACGCGGCTTCCTAAGTTCCTGGCTGGCTCTTGCTCAGTGTTCTCTTAGTTTTCAGAGAACGCGCTAGATCATCAAAACATATACATTCTTCGTCTTTTCGGATGTAAGATGAAGAGACGCACTTTTTTAAGGATGCCTTTTCAATGGCTATCCTTGGCAGTCTGGGACGTCTACAGAACCTGCCGAGGGGACGCCTGACCGGTGGGGATTCTGAAACCCCTTACGGCTTTCGACATTCTTCTCCCCTGGGGCTTGGGAGCTTGAAAGAGGTCTAGGCCTGGGAGCGAGACAGAGCCGATCAGACGAACCCTCCACTGCAAATGGGGAACACTAGTAATCACTTCTTACCTTTCAATAGCTCGCATTTTGAGCCACAATCCTTGTCTTCAAATTGCAATTATGAATTTGAAGTTTCTGCGGAGTAAGAAGGTGATGAGGATGCAACACTACTAGTACTGTTAATACTCTAATTGCTCGTTAGTACGAGTTTCTAAAAAACTTTTAAAATAAACGTATCTAGTTACTGCTTTACTGCTCCCTAAAGTAGGAAGTCAGTATATTTCCTCAATCATTCTAACACTTATTACACATATTAATGAATAAATATTAATATTTCCCTTTCTTGCAAACTATGTGAGTGTCTACCGAAAATTTCGGTAGTTACACGTCATATATTCTTCGAAATTTCGACAAGCCAAATTCATTAAAAAGTTAATAAAAGCGTATGCCGAACCAAAGACCCAGTACTTCCCTGCAAAAGACAGCCCAGAAGATCGATGGCGATGAAAAACGAAAATCAAGTCAGGAGGTAGCAACAACATATGTTGACACTACCGCGACAGAGAAAATCTGATTCTAGAACGGGAACGGTTCCTATTCCTGCCACCCAGCGGCAGGGGGGTAGATCACCTGACCTACCTGCAGCGTGTGCCGCGAAATTCGAATTTCTGTCGGACGTCAGAGACATAAGCTAAGTATATATCTGCCGGGGAAGTTGCATGTACAAAATTTGCGATTTCCATATTTATCGGCGGGGTTCCGCTTTAGTTGTTGCTCTTTTTTTTGTTATTATGTGCTTATTTACTGTTCTATTTTGATAATACTCTATGTGCATGTTCCAGGTGGATATACCAACATTCTGTAAGACCGAATTTCTATTCAAGACTATAGTTTTCTCACCGACCACCAGTGTCCCTTGTGCAAGGGACACTGAGTTTCACATTTTTTTTCATAAAATCATTTGTTTTCCCTGTAGGATGATAAAACTCACAGAGAATATGCGTTATTATAGTGCTAATAATACCTGATAATTTCATTAGCCTGTCTTGATTAGTGTATTTTTGGCAAATATTTTTACGATTGGCACCCCTCCAAACTGGAGCCTGTAACTCTTCACTACCGAGAGATTCAGTTCGGCAGCGAACGCAATGTTCACATTCTGCTCACCCACCCGGTAAAGAAGGGGTTAATGAGCCTACTTCAGATGAAGAGAAAAAAAAACTGAAACTTGCAAAAGATAGTTTAAAAGTCTAGTGTGAGCAGCACAAGGCCGAAGAAACCACAGACCACAGAATGAATGCAAAACATACCTTAACTGATTTTTTCCTCCTTGTTAAAATATCTAGTTGCAACTCTAGTCCTTTCCTTTTGATAGGTATGATATAATGTTTGTCTGATCTTCCTCCTGACAAGCATTGCTCAAGCTTGGTAAACATGAAAAACAGGCCTCCATCTCTTCCAGCTGATGACTTGTCAATATTTCCCCTCTAGAAACTGCTGCATCATAACTACATAAAAAAAATTGCTCTTTAGAAACAATCTTAAAAAATGTTTAACATATTTCCATTGACATATAACTAAATGAGGCTTCAGCTGCGAGCATGAACCTTTGGTTGAACAACTTTTAACAAGTTATCTAAAGAGATAGTTTTGATTTACACCAGTCTGTGCACAATTCATGAAAATAAAAATAAGTTCATCTAGAAAAACCAGATGAAACCTAAATAAATTTATATGATGGTTTGTTGCAAAGGAAGTGGACACAAAATAAAAAATAAATCTCAATTGGGTACTACAGATCCTGAATTGTGCTGAATAAAATGAAGTTCCTATAGAATGGTACTTAAAATCATGAATTAATTAACAAATTAAGAAACTTTAAATATTTCACAACAAACTAATTTCCAAAATACATACTGCAATATTTTCATAACACTGTATTACAAGTGAAAGCCCATTAAAGAATGATCTATCTGGAAAATAAAATTGTCAATACTGCATTACCTGCTACACAACAAACAAGCTTTTCACACTTACTTTTTCAATTCATTCTCTGACAAAACATCACTGGATAAGATGTTTCCACAGAACCATTCAAAAAAGGTTGCTAATGGAGAACCCTGCTCTGTTAGGAATAGCCAGTCATAATTACTGCCTACTAAAGCATCTGCTCCAGGAACTCCAAGGGACTTCAGGTGAGAAACAAAACGTTCCCCATCCATTTTGGAATTATATTTGCTGGATCAACAGTTAAAATGCCTGCAACAATTCAAGGGAAAATCAATCAACTGTATTGGAATGTTTAGAACTTTTACACCATAAGTAAGAAGAACATGTGAAATGGTAAAAAAAGTAGAAAAATTGTAATGCAAACATAACCAGGCAGTATATATGAATCTTACGCAAAAATATATATTTAGTGTACTACACTTTCCTTTAGAAATTCAGTATTTCAAAATTACTAATATCATAAATTATGAGAGCCTCAAATTTAGAATCATGTACTACAAGTAACCCAATGATTCCAATTACAGGCTGAAATAATAAGAAAAATGACTAAAGATGTCAGCAAGACTAGTAAAAAAAAAATTCTAAATTGTGAAAATGGGCTATTTAATTCCACATTTAACATAGACT
>NC_087205.1:15961580-15969657 GCF_015104395.2 Macrobrachium nipponense | reverse complement strand
GCTCATTGATTCTTCTCGAAAGTCAGCCTTCACCTCTGCCAAATTATGGATCTTACCTTGTGCACTGATAAGGGTATTAGGCATGGCACACAAGAAATTGTCCCTCTTTGCAATGGGTGCTCAAAAAGAGAGAACTTTGGTGTTTGCTGACCTTGAAGAGCATCATGGCCTCTCAGAAGTCAGCTTTGTTGTTTTCACCTCTCGATTGCCAACACCTCTTCCCACAATCCATCATCAGTGACATTGCCTTAGATCTCAAGAAAAAAAAAAAAAATACACAAGACCTTTTATCTCACTCTTCGAGATGCCCTAGTGAATTTTCTACGGTTAATTCCAGATGAGTGTCTCCTCTTCAGCCTCAGCCCTTTCCTAGTGGCAGATCAAGACGTTATAGACCCAGGACGAACCTGTTTCTTGTGGTGCCATTTTAAGCAGACTTCCACCCAGCCTTCCCCCTAAAAGTGAAGTTCCTTCCCTCCATGTGCCAGTAGGAGTCAGGGTCTGCCATTTATGGGAGATGGCATATGAGAGGAGTGGATTGTGGTAGTGTTGAATGAAGGTTATTCCATATCATTCAAGGAGAAACCTCTTGTAGTCAGCTCGCCTATCATGTTGACTGCCTACTCAATAGACTCGGAGATCTTTGGCTCTCTCAAACTAAGTCTCATCCCTCCTCCAGAAGGAAGCCATCAAAGTAGTTGAAGAAGTCAGTTCAGAGGATTTCTACAATTGTCTCTTTGTGGTACCCAGAGCATCATGGGGATGGAGGCCAGTACTGGACATCAGTGATTTTTTTCAGGGCTACTTGGCCACACCCTAAACTGTTAAGATGAGTGCTGACCAGAGGTAGTATCTAGCTGCAGCAGCTCTTAACAGGTAATGAACAAGCATTTTATCAATGCTAGCGATTTCATGTTCTCTAACTCATTATCATGAATAATGTTTGGGAATAGAAAGTCCATAGTTTCCCACCTCCAGTGCAATGGGGAATTCAATCATATAATTACTTTACAAGTTACATATACATAAAAATTACATTTGTATAATAAAATAGGTTTTTTATACTTGCCAAGTAATTATGAATCAAAGCCCTCCTTTCTTCCCTCATATGGACATAAGGATACAAAAGAATTGGAGACTCTCGGCTGCGTTGTTCCTTCCTTATCCTGAAAGTGGCTGGGCCCGATTAACCTACCCAAACTAAAGTCTACTGCAAATTTCAAAATTTTTAGCTTCATATGAGTGAAGCTTTACGCAATATAATTACCTAGTAAATATAATTAAAACTTTATTTTATTAAAATAAAAATTTTATTTTATCTTCAAATAGCTTGTGATCAAGATTTCTCACTTGAAGTAGTTTCAATTCAAGGTGACTACAACAACCATGAGCATGATAAATGCAGCCATGCTCAAATAAGAGGCTTTCTGTTACTGCAGCACTTTCAGGGTTGTATTTTGTATGTAGCTTCAGTTAACATCGACAAGTTCGATTCTCGGGCATTCCATTGAGGAGTGAGAGATGTGTATTTTTGGTGATAGAAATTTACTCTCAACGTGATTTGCAATTCATGTAAAGCCATTGGTCCCATTGCTGAATAATCACTGGTTCCATGCAACGTAAAAACACCATACAAACAAACTAAACAATGCCAGTCTTTGCACCAGTGACTGTAGTCTCACCAGGATACTTGGCAGGGGCTGAAGTTGTTACTAGTCAACAGAATCCCTTTTGAGGCTCTAATCTGACAGAAGCTCAGAAGTTTTTATCAATTCCAAGACTGTGCTTGACAATAAAAGTTATATTTATGTCACAAGTGTCTTGGAGCTAATTACCATAAGAAATATGCCAGTATTGAGATAGCAGTAGAGTTTGTGTCCAGAAGTATGTTACTTCCCTGCCATCTCTGTTCACCAACCTGCAGCCAGATCACAGGCCTAAAGCTTTAAATATAAGTGCTGTCCAAATGCCAATGGATTTTCTATTGTCTTGGAAGTAAAGTAAAAGCTGAAAGGGTATTATTAAGCATAGTGATTCACCTTGAAGAGCCAAAGAATTGGTAACTCTGTGATCTCAAGTCGGATTCATCAATCTCCTCAGATGCACTGTTAAAGATACCTGAATCAAAGTCTTGAGATAACTCTCCCATGGAATACTTTACTGCATTGGGCTATGTGGATGTTTGGTTTCTCTTTTCAATGGATTTTCTGCTTCTCTGAAAAAATATGTCCACATACACATGCAGATTCCCACTGCATCTGAGGCCTATAACCGTACCAAGAACACGTGGCTAGCCGAGTTTTACTACACAGTTGATCCATCAGCACTTCTTTTTATCGAGACATGGTTTTTATTTCACTGGTGCACAGCCAGGTGAAGAGTGGTTCTGCTGGCAATCTCTGCACATATTCAGTTAGTGAACATAACACACATTTTCATTTAGGAGTATTGAGGTGTACACTATTATTTAAGCCCACAGAAATGGCATCACTTCTTAGGCCCTGTCCACACTAGTGGGCACTGCCTGACAGGCAAACTGTTCCCATAAACCCATTCCACTACACTTACCGACTGAGTATGTAGCCAGAACGATGTGATTGTCTGATAACACTGCTTCAGAAGCAAGAAGAAATATTAACAGCCGGACCGTGTGCACAACAGGCATGCCTGCTAGTGTGGACAGGCCAATAATGGGCTCTTATTTAATTTTGTAGTAGTATTTGACATACTGCTATTCATTGAACTTAGGAATATAGTAATATTTATTGAGTGCCACTAACACAACAATGAACTATCAATACATTTATTGACATTAAAAATAAGTTGTACAACCTTCAGGGGCTTGATCAGGTTTATCAGCCATGCTGTTATTTAAAAAAAAAAGTTGTACAATCTCCAATGGCATGAGGCATGAGGTTTACCAGTCAAAACGTGAAAATAAACCATAAGGGCATGAGTGAGAAACTTGAATCTTTTATGATACATCCTTTACATGAAATTAATGCTATTAAAGATAAAAACAGCAATACGAATACTTTAATCTGGAAAAGTTATATTTTGTATAATAATTGAGAAGAATTAAAAATCATTACTACTAAAAGAAAAAATAATGTAATTCTATTGATGGTGAAATGAAGGGCAAACAAACAACAATTTTCATAAAACATTATATCATTACAATTAAGAATAGATTTTCTGGTCTGAACACTTACATCTAAGCATGTAACGCTCATAAAGAAACCCTACTATGAAAAGTGAAATCCTGAATTTTACAATACTATCACTCCTCATGGGGATTAACAATCATTTTTGGGACTACGCTGAACTCCCCTAAGTGTACAATAACAGCAGTAGTATTGTGGTCAAGTTTAAAAAATAATTAAATCTAATATTTCATGGGGTAACCATTAGCTTGTGGCCCTGGAGGTCCAGTGTTGTAGTAATTCTGCAAAGAGGAATTTTTTTTCAATACTATACAACAGCGAGTACTAAGACATTGAAAAATAAATAAATGTAATCAACAAAGTAACCTTAATTTCAGTTTTGAAGACTTGAGAGTTTTGTTTAAAAAAATTACCAACCTAATTAATATTAGTACCCATCAAATTATGGAAATTTTAGAAGACTTCAGAACCTACATAAAAAACTATCATAGTTCTCACATTATATAATGTTAAAATAGTAAACAACAAACTATAACCTGGAATATTAGCTATTAATATATCACTAGCCTACCAGAATATTAATGCATATATATTTTTTAGAAAAATTTAGTAAAAAAAAAAAAAAAAAATGCACTTACCCCATATCCACCTGAATATTGGTTCCCATAACCTGCATAACCAGAATTATCCACTGGTGGAGGTGGTGGTGGTGCTGTGGAAATGATACCCATGACAGCTGCTGGAGGTTGACCATATGGTGGCTGAGAGAAATATCCCACAGGAGGTTTGGCTTGATAACCCCCTGCATCTTTTATTGGTGGTGGATTTTGAGTTGGTGGATTTTGAGTTGGTGGGTTTTGAGTCTGGGTTTGAGTTGGTGGATTTTGAGCCTGGGTTTGAGTCATGTTATAAGAAGAATAATCATTTGTATAACCAGTACTGGCTTTAGTGTTTGTTGAATAGCCTGTTTTTGGTGGAGGTTGAGAGGTATAGTTAGTGTTTGGAGGTGCTTTCTTGGTGTCTGTAGATTGTGTTGCATAAGCTGATGCTGCATTACCCTTCCCTTGTGAATACCAAGTGCCAGAATCACTAGATGGATATGCTGTACTACCAGAACCACTGGACGAATATTTTGAAGCTTCAGAACCACCTGTTCCTGTTGATGTATAATAACTGTTTCCTGAAGTTTTGGAGGGATTAGGGGCAACTGATGCTGACTTGGGCGTATTCTCTTTATTAGAAACATCAGATGGGCTTGTCTTGGTGGTAGTTTTTGATACTGTCTTTTCAGACTCTGGTATGATTGCAGGCATCATTGACTTTAAGCCTCTTAGCTTTACATCAATCTCTGTGAGGACCTGGAAAAACAAAGCACCAATTAGTTCTCAAAAATTAGTAAAATGAAAACACTATATAAAATGGACTATAATGCAGTTTCATTTACTCTAGTTAAGATCTATATTTGTAAACTCCTAACCATTTCAAGCCTGTTGTCACATAGGTTTTCTTGAATATCTTCATGTGTGTCAGCTGTACCGTTTCCGTCTCAGACTTATGAATGGAAGAGTGTAGTACGATATGGCTTTTTATATTTTGAATTACCGTACATACTCGTGTATCATACGACTTTTGAAGCCCTAATTTTGGAGCTGATTTTAAGGGGGTCGCATCTTACATGAAATATAAAATTTGAGTATGTAATAATCATATATTAGCATCTTATGATACAATACAAGCATAATGGATATGCATCTTTTCCATGGATCTTTTAAAAAGTTGTTTTACTTCACTGCATCCAATAATATTATATGTACGTATATTATATTACTATTTTTGATTGTAATATAAAATACAAACATAGCAATCATGTTTTGGTTTGAAAATCAGCTGAGGGCAATTGTGAGTAAGTTTGTTTTGCTATGTTACTCAAATCAGAGCAACTTTCTTGCTTCTAGTTAGAGCAAATGAATCTCAAGATACTTTATTTATGTGAGGCAAGGTTATTTTAAGTTATACAAAGTGTTTTCAAATGGAAGTATCACTTAAAAACATATCGTTTATGAACGAAATTTAGTTATTTTTTCGTTAGTAGATGGCACTGAGGGCATGTTTATTGTGTAAACAAAAATCAACATATTCCATTCAATATTTTCACTTTATCTTGTCAGAATACTACGAGCTTTACGTATTTTCTTTTATTGGAGTGAAAACAGTAATATGTGTTCTTTTCATGCCCAATAGTTTTGATTAAAACACATTTCTCTCATTTTGTTTACAGTTGAGTTTGAAGGCACTATGCTGAAGTTTGCGAGTTTCATCCATATAGCACTATTATTGTGCATTGGTAAAAAAGATATAACTCCAGTAAACTTATGCCATCAAACATAACCTTAGATAAAATTGAGAGAAAATAATTTTAATCAGAACTTCAGGTCTTCAAAAAACACATTTTACTGTTGTTTTCACGCCGATAAAAGATAAGTAACGAAACGGTAAAGGTTCATACTACGATGAAATAGTGAAAGTAGCGAACAGAATCACATAATATTCTTACACAAACATGCCCACGATGCAATCTATTAACGAGAGGGGGAAAAAAAAAACACTTTAGTTCACGAGACATATTTAATTCATATTTCGACTTAAAAACAAATTACCTTGTCTTATATGAGTAAAGTGTCTAGATATTTTACGCTAACTAGAAGAAAGGCAATTCGCTCCGAATTGAGTTAAATATGGAGAAATAAACTCTTATTCGCCATCAGCTGATTTCTAATCCAAAACACTGACAGCTTTGTTAGTATTTTATGATATAATAATGTGAGAATACATACAATATTATTGGATACTGTAATGCATAACGTTTTAAAAGAATCACAGAAAAGATACATATTCATTGTGTTTTTATTTCGTAAATATACTAGCCGTCAAGCAGCCTGACATCGCTCAATTAGGATGCCGATGTCGGTCCGAATCTGATTCCCGTTTCGTGTCCATTTTTTTTTTCAACTGATATGACATAGTCAGAATGTATTGAACCTCCAAAATTGGCTTATATTAATAAATTACTAAATTATATCGTATATGTAGCTAGGCTACTGTATTTGTATACTATATACGATATATGTACCACGATATCATCATCATATACGTGAGGCTAACTTGTTAATGTTAATCAATTTCTCTTTGTACTCAATTATCATAAGCCAATGTGCATTGAACCTAGAGTATTAGCTGTAATTAATAATTACTATGCCATACATGTATAAAGTATGCTGCGTAGTGTAGGCTAGGCTACCCTATATGTAAAGATGGTACTGATTACCCAAGTGTAGGCTAGTATAATATTCTTACGGAAAATTAACACTGCCCGAATTACGTCCTAATCGATTTGTGACTGGTTGGTCATAACCAATTGCAGTAGTAAGTCGACTACTACCTGTAATGTAAAATATAACTATGGTAATTTTTTTACTATTGTACGATGGTTGAAATGCAAGCAAAAAGGCTGTTATCAGATTGGTTGTTCATAGCAAATCAGCTGTTTCTGGCTGTATGCTATGTTTTTCCAAACCAAGTATAATCAATTTACTACAAATACTTTTGGCATTCTCTTTTACTTTTTTAAACTTAACTACAAGATGGTATAGATTAAGAGATGGAGGAAAAGGGGTTAGCCTAATTAAAAAAATGGAATAGATAACGAGGAGGAAGAGGTTAGCCCATTGTTATCTGGTCTCATAAATTTAACTCGCATGATACGTGAGATACGTGATAAAATAATTTTTTAAGGGTGAAAATTTGGGGGTCGCATGATATGCGAGATCGCGTGTTATGCAAGTATATAGAGTACTGACAATAGGACAGTATCTTTGTATGTTTTTATTTAATAACAAGAAAATGGGGTCATAGTGGGCTAGTTTTGATTATAAAATATTGCAGAAGTAGGGCAATGACTATCCTCTGTTAATATGGTATGGCACATTGTCTATTACAAGGACATTGATGGTAAAAGTGGCGATGTCAGCCATTGGAGGAACAATTGGCCATTCATCTCCCCAAGATAGTCGCCAATGGTGTTTTTTGCGGTGCAACAAAGAAAAGAATTCTCAACAAATCCCTCCAGAGAATACTATGCTACAGTAATACCTCAATCTTACGCAATTATCATATGCGAGTATTTCACAAGCATGCAAACACATCATTTTCAAGTCCTGGAAAAACCCTGCAAAAGTGTTTGCTTAATTTATTATGTAATTTATAAGTTTGCAAGCTTTTAAGTGTAAATTAAATAAAAATAACCATTCTATCTCTCTCTCTCTTACTGACGAGAGAATTTTTATGGTACATGTATGCACTCACAATTCATGTGATAGTATTTCAGTATTTTAAAGAAATAACCTTTCCATTTCATTTCAAGTAAAAACAACTTTCTTTCTCTCTCTCTCTCTCTCTTACTGAAATGATAGAACTTTTATGGTACATGCATATGTTATATGTTAATTAATATTTTCAAATAATAATAATATAACAATAATAAACTAATTACAAAAAATTCTTTCCTCTCATCTTTCTTTTAAACTCCACAAGTAATGTGACAGGAGGTGTTGCTGATTAACGGTCAATGATTTTTACATAGTTCTCACTCTCTCTCTCCCTCCGTACGTTTGTAATCGTCACACACTCATATTTTCCCAACTATTTATTTCTTTTATTAAGGGTAATGTATTCAGAAGAGTCGACTTAAAGACTCAGAGCTCTCTCTCTCTCTCTCTCTCTCTCTCTCTCTCTCTCTCTCTCTCTCTCTCTCTCTGTGTGTTTTTTTTGTGTGTGTGTGTGTTAGTAGTAGATAATTTTTAATAAGTCTAGTTTTACCTTTACTGTCTAGAACTGTAAATGCGCTGTTCTAAAAC